>NC_051185.1:139158070-139268310 GCF_013339695.2 Rhipicephalus sanguineus
AAAGCCGAATTCTTCTGTCTCTCATTCCCCATTAGCAGCCATTGGCATGTTCCAGTAGGAAACGTTAGTAGAAGTATAGGTGTTAGCTAAAAGCCGACTTCTTCGGTCTCTCATTCCCATTAGCAGCCATTGTTTACCTTCAAGGTAGTGCCTGGTGAGATTACTCCTGTGCGTGATTAAACAATAAAATTTTGTTCAAAACGCCGTTTTGATGAAATAAACCAACGAAAGACGCCAGATGTTTTCTAAAAGCAAAACGAAAGAACGCCAGATGTTTCTAAAGCAAAACGAAAAGACGCCAGCTGCTTAACGAAAGACGCCAGATGTTTTCTAAAGCTATGGTTTTCTAGACAATGAAAATTCATAGCGTACATGTAAAATTAAAGTGAGCTGCAAGTCGTCATAACTCATCGAACCTTTAGTATAAACGCGCTCGATCTCACGTCGGTGATGATGTACCGGGCAGAATTCACGGAAGATTCACGGTTTACTGATGAACCTCCGTAGCTTCGCCCACTCATCATCATTCACTCCGTGGATATGCTGTCATTTTTTTCTTTGCCATCTGATCGTGTACATTTTTTCGACGTCATGTCCGTGACGGAAATACATCACTGAAATCGTGGTGGACCCCGGCATAAAACACTTTCGTGTTAAAACTGAGAGGCAGAATGCAGACACACTGACACCGCGGTGGCTCCACGTTCCCACATTTTAGTGGCTTTCTTGGAGTGGATCCGCCAAATTTGCCATATCAAGAGATTATAGGAATACAGACTGGGAAGTCGAACCAAAGCCGCACCTCATCCCAAAACTCAACAGGTGGCAGGCGAGAAACTGGCTCCGAATAGACACTCCTACTCACGCCTACACGGACTTCACAAGATATTTCCCGAAAAACACAGGGACAAATGCCCGTGGTGCTACTCCACCCCGCCACTCGAACACATAAGCTACCAGTGCACGCAGCACTTGGCAGACGCCGTCTCACCGTGAGTGAAAGCAGCGCCTCCTCTATTGTGTTGAGATTGGGATGAGGTGCGGCTTTGGGTCGCCTTCCGGGTAAACGATAGAGGAGGCGCTGGTTAAGGACAGACCTAAGACTTGGTCGTGGGAGGTTCGCTTTTCGGAAGTGGACTGAGGAAGGCAAACTGGCGACCCTTCACCAGACCCAGTGAGCCACAGTAGCCAGTGGGACCCTGGAACTGATCACGTAGCGCAAAAATTGGACACTGGACAAGAGAGGGACGAAGACGAGCGCTTACTTCCAACAAGGAAGTAAGCGCTCGTCTCACGTGCGCTACGTGATCACGTGCGCTACCTGATCAGTTATGCATTACCAACATGCCCAACTTCATACTCTTGGACCCTGGAAGATGGGATCCACCCATGGTAACCAAGCTGCCATATTTTATTAAAGTTCTTTCGCTTTTTTCGACTGTCCACATTATCGGTGACTTAGGCGCATTTCTTTGCAACAGAGCGGTATTTTATTGCTTCTTTCTCAAAAAGCTTTCAATCTACTTCCTTCAGGTCATTATTGCAACGGCTGTGTCTCACTTCCTCCAGCTCGACAGCAAGCACAACGTAAAAGTGGTTGGCAATATTACTTCAGGGTAAGCTCCACGTATTCTTGGGTGTCCCTGAGATTGGTGAGGCAGCGGTACTGAATTTGCATAGATACAAAGTGAATATAACAACCCATGGGGGGGGGGGGGGGGGGGCTAATGAGGTCCATGTTCACAGCGCAATAAACAATGTGTGGGGGGGAGAGCGAGGGGGGGGGGGCGTACTTTTGCGTACACAGCACAACACAGCGCAACTACCGAGAAGCAGACGATAAAAAGAAGGATCTACAAGGCGCTGAATTACAACTAGTTTATTTTCTTGAGAAACGCGCATATATACGCCGAACAATGAAGGAAAGAACAAGAAAAACGCATGATAAATCAGAAAGAGATGAAGCCTAGCCACTAGCCGTTATCGACACGTGCTCTGCTGAGATAGTTCAACTCTTTTTTGGTGAGTGCTATCGATACCACGCCTAAGCATTGCTCATCCCAGCGGTGAGTCGCTGCTGCGCGGACAATTTCATTTCTGGGGTAAGTGTATCTGAACTTTCCACGATTAGGCGGCAATTCTCAAACGGGCTCACAGGCACATGCCTCACAGTGGATGGCAAGGCGTTCGTCCGCTTTCTTTTGTACATGATTATGATGTTCTCTGAACTGGTCACTGATACCGGTATATTGGCCTGTATTGCCCAATATGCATTTTTCCACAAGTTAATGGTAAATCTCATACCACACCTTGCATGCAACTAATGAACAGCTTTCAGTGGTAAGTCTTGCAAGCATTGTTTCCCTTTCCTGAAGCATGGTTAGTACTGCAAAGCGCAGACAGCGTCTCCGGGTCAAAGAACGCCATCTGAATGGCCGCTCGTTCAGCTATTATTTTAATGAATGCGAAACCTTATGAATGTACGGGATGACAGCCAAATTCCTCTTACGCACATTTTCTTCGACTTACGGTTGTGAGCCCCATAAACCTTGCTTTTAAATGCGAAGCATTTCTTTGCGAACTTCTGAAGTTGCCGGGGTACATTGCGTGGAGTAGCGTATCGTGCGAGTAGGAACTGCAGATACTGCCCGGAGAGTGCTAACACCCTTTACCACATGGTACGGGGATGCCGAAAAAACCCAAGTATCCCGACCATAGACGAACAGAGCATCCAATAAAATTCGGAAGACCAGTAGGAGGCGTTGCTGACGTCACTAAACCCTGAGGACCAGCTCCGACTGGTGGAGAGGGCTCTGGCATCAGCTGCAAGCCATGGCTACCTGGAGTAAAGAAGTCACCCACCTCTGGGCGAAGAGAACGTGTGCCTGGTCAGACAATAAAGTTTAGTTCTCTCTCTGCGAACTTCTGCGACTTTGAGCGTATCTATCTATCTATCTATCTATCTATCTATCTATCTATCTATCTATCTATCTATCTATCTATCTATCTATCTATCTATCTATCTATCTATCTATCTATCTATCTATCTATCTATCTATCTGGTCGTTTCGGTAAAGGGACCGACAACTGCCCAGAATATGAAATGAGTTGACTCCACTGATGTAAAGATTGTCCGTAGCACTGACTCAAACCAACCCTGTTTTTTTCGTAAGAGATGGATTTCAATTTTTATTTCTTAATTGAATGTCGCGAAAAATGACCTGTGGCGCCTCTGGCGGCAGAAACATGAATGATCCGATGAAGACGGCCACGCGACCGTTGATTGCTGTACGCGGTCGACGATTTTTTGTTAGTATTGAAATATTGTTCGTTTGTTTATATTAAAAGGTATTACTCTATAATAATGTACAGATAGGCCTGCGTTAGTAGTATGCATTAAAGTGGCGCTGCCTTCGCGAGACGTAATGATCCCATGCTCGTGAGGCGTCTTGAGCAACTTTTCGGCGTGCTCATGCAACCGTGCACGCAGTTTCCAGGTCGCTGAGATTTTGGAGCGACATAGTTTTGCTACCTACACTTCGTCTCAGAAATGACGCGCGCTGCTACTCGGTGCGGCCGTGTATATGCACAGTTACGTTTTCGATTACTTGGCTTGGCTCGTGTATCGAGAGAGTAACGACGCCGGGACAAGCCATCTATGACACAGGCGCAGGCAACCTTGGGCGCAGGCGCGCACAACGCTGTACAAATACCGGGAAGGTGTATAAAGCCACACATCTCATTGTAACAGCTTGATATTTTAAAAAATAGTTGGAAAGCTGAAAATAAAGGTGGTTAAGCATAGTTACAGTAACTCCTGCGAAAGCAGAACAACGAAAGCGTTCACAAGGGCTAGCGTCATCGCTATCAATTCTCAGCGTTGCTGGAGCAAGCCTCCATTCGTGTTTAGAGCCTTTCAGGTCGAAAAATACTGCTTTTAAAATAACTACGCGCTTTTCGGATAAACCACTGCAGCTACAAACGCTACGAAGGGTGAGCTTCCTGTCGCGCCGTAAAAAAGTGTGTCGAGAAAAATCAGTTGTCGGTCCCTTTAATGGAATGTATACCAGAAGTGGTATGGCAAAGCATGACTGCATGACGAACATAATTGACAGATCATAACATAGAAGGCATGATAGGCATGTCATGGACGGCATGATTTATATGTGAAAGTGTCGGTGCTTTTGTGGCTGTTTCATTAACTTGACATATACAAAAATTGGTACGGTGTGACAACAGTGTATGACAAACACAAGTGACAGGTCATATCGTGCAAATCATGACACGCATGTCATGAATAGCACAAAACACGTCACATGGTCTCGGGGCGCTGGCGACCGTTTAAATAGATCGATTTATACCAAAACTGGTACGATAACACATCTCTGTTTGGCGAACGTAATTGACAGGTGGCAACGTGCAAATCACGAGATTCATGTCATGTACGCCACGACATACATGCTCCGCTCATGGTGCGCTTGCGGCCGTTTCGCTATCTTGACAAGTACGAAATTTAGTATTTCATGACGGGAATATATGAAGAACATAAACCACAGGTGGTAACATGAAAATTATGGCATGCATGTGATGTAGAGCATGATTTACATGCCACGCTCATGGAACGCTCGCGGCCTGTTCGCTAGCTTGGTAATCCCGAAAATCGGTATTTCCTGACGTCACTGTATCACTAACATAAATGGCAGGTGGTAACATGAGAATCATTACATGCATGTCGCGTAGGGCATGATTGACATGCCATGCTGATGGTGCGCTCGCGGCTGTTTCGCTAGCTTGACATACACCAAAATTGGTATTGCATGATGTGACTGTACGACGAACTTAAATGACAGGTGGTAATATGCAAATCATGACATGCATTTCGTGTAGGGCATGCGATCTATGCCATGCTCATGGTACGCTCGCAGCCGTTTTCCCAGCTTGATTTCACCAAAACTGGAACTGTGTGACGTGACTGTACGACGAACATAAATGACAGTGGTAGTGAAATGAAATCTACATGAAATTCATGCCATAACAATCATGGCATGCATTTCATGTAGATCATGATTTGCATGCGACGCTCTTGGTGCGCTCGCGGCCAGTTCGCTGGCTTGGTATACCCCATAATTGGTATTTCGGGACGTCACTGAATGACGAACGTAATGGACAGTTGGTAACATGAAAATCGTGACATCCATGTCGTGTAGGGCTTTATTTAAATGCCACGCTCATGATGTGCTCGCGGCTGTTTCGCTTGCTTGACATAGGCCAATATTGGTACTGCACGACGCTACTGTATGATCAGCACTAATAGAGGTGGTGACATGACAATCATGACATGACGCTCATGGAGCGCTCGCCGCCGTTTCCCTAGCTTGATACACACCAGAACTGGTACTGCCTTACGTGACTGCATGACGAACACATATGGCAGGTCCTAACACGCAAAGAATAAAATGCGTCATGTACGGCATGATTCGCATGTCCCTGTCTTGATGGGCTTCCGGCCGTTTTGTTAACTGGATATAACAAAAATTGATACGGCATGACATGGGTGCGTGAAGAACATAAATCACAGGTCATGCATTGTGTATACCAAATATGCGCTTCATTATATAAGAGATTGTAAATGCACGCATGCATGACAAACATGGGATGTATAGTGAAGTAGTTGTCGTGATATGACCGACTTCATTTTCCTCCAAAAGAAACTAGGCGACGTATCTTAGAAGAACAGACTGTTGGGCGAGCTGGTAATGCATTACGTGGAAAACTGCGGGAAACAACGTGCGCGAAAAAAAGCGCTTGTGTCGTCCGTTTCTTCCTTTGTGTACGTTTTTTTGCGCAGTTTTCTACATAAGGCGATGTATGCAGCTCTCTGCTGGCTGCTAAGCACTACATCGATTCGCACAGTGCGAGGATCTGCCGATTTTTTTACCCCTAACGTTTCCTTGAGCGACAGAGGAAAGCAAGAGCATGCGATAGCAAAAATTTGAAAGGAGAATAGACTGCGCACTGAAACTAGCTTGAATTGCGTGACTGCATGACTTAGTGAGCGCATTCAGGAAATGTAGTTGCGCAATGCCCCTTTTGACTAGTTTGGAATGTGCTGAAGAAAATAGCGACTTTGATCCCCTTGGCTCATATGCCCAAAGACATGCAAAGCGCAAAATTTCAGCCTAAGGTCCAGAAACCAGATCGAATTACACTCTGGCAATTCATGCGTTAACATCAACGGTTTCATGCACCTTTGAAATATGGACAGCCCATTCACGACACGTTGAGCAAGACCTGCGGGGTAGACTCAAGCATGATGAAAAAAAATCGTCCACATAACAAAAGGCCATCTGCCATCTGAAAACTGCAGCGTCTTCCAGAACAAGGGCAAGAAAGAAATAATGCCTTTCGCGCCAATGAAATAACAGAATGACGAGTGTTACTGTACCGTCGCAGCGTCGCAAATGATTAGGCTAGCTTTTAATACAAGCAAATATAATGAGCCTTAATTTCATCGACGAAACAAGCGAAACCACGAGACTATTTGTGGCAAGTGGTCCTCTTAGAGAACTAAGTTTATGTCAAACTCAGTACTATAAGCTGCGTTACCTGTTAAAGGGTTTCGTCGCTACAGTAACTGACTACACGTAATTTGTTACTGAAAAAGTAATCGACGTGGAGGGAGTATTACGGAGAAAGATTTAATCCAATGATTGCGAAACGGTCACAGATGTAGCATTTTACATATAGATCATGGCGTGCAATTTGTTCAGCGCATGTCTTAGTACAACTGCCGAAGGCGTGGAGGATATCCTTGCTGACAAATCAAAGACCCTTTGTGCTAACGAGGATATAAAAGCTTTTTCCATTGAAAATTTAGTAGCGAGTCGGAGCTTTTCCTGCGCATTTTTTTTCTTCATCCTCGTCCATGTGATTGCTGCAATAAAAGATGAAGATTATAGACCCTAATTTTTCATGACTTCAATACGCGCAAGCCGAGAGGAAATTACGAACCTCAAACAGGTAGAAACACCATTATTCCTCATATACGAATATTGAAAAATCAGTACCTTTAGAGATTCTAAGGAGCATGCTAGTAATAGGCGAGCAACTGGATATAACCCGGTCTGCTAATGCCCACGTAATTTGCTACAGTGGTCTTTTAATTAAGGAACAATACGAGGCGCAAGTTTCTCATTTATAAAATGATACGAGACAACTTAATAAATTCTGCAGCATTGAAGAAAGGGCACGAAGTATTGCAAGGAAGAAGAATAGATAATAAAAAATTCGGCAGTTCCCACGTACAGTGGGAATTGATGTTATGCGAAGCATGCGCGGGATGGTGACTGTGGCGTAATTTTTCACACTGAGCGAAACGTTACGGAATAACACTAGAGAAATGTGGAAGTGGTGTACGCACACTCATAAGTTGAAGAGTCGCATATGTATTATGTAACCAATTGTTTACAGTTGCGCAACATTGCCAACTGCAACATGGTGTTACCGCGTCTGGTGTTACCAACACCAGATGCGGTAAGCTGATATGTAGTACTTATATTCTTCAATAGTGGAGAGCTACAATCCGAGCAGCACAAAGAAGGAACACAGATGCACAACACAGGTGTTACTCGCAATTAAGCTTCATTCAGGAAAGTTTCCCTAGATATATACACAGCCGAGTGGCACGCGCAGGCCCACTGCACATACGTTACAGTCACAGTTCTAGTTAAAGTTATGCTGCACTTGTCAGTTATGACGGAGAACGCACGCATGTTTCACGAACCCGTGTGCACGTGTGGAAGTGGTTCTTGACAGTTCTTGAACAAGGTCATCACCGTGATCAGTGAGCACCAGCAGCTGGACCGGACTTCTTAATCGAATCCATTCGTGATCGCGGTTACGAGGGGTCTAAGTGTAGTGAAGTGCGAGGTACACTACAGCTGGTGGAAATCGTGGATACCTCTTACGATGAAGTTATCTATGATGCCTCCTGTCCCGGATGTGGCAGCGAGGTCTATTGTTGCCCTGTCCACATCCAAGCCGTTTTTCATGCAGTATAAGGACCAGGCGTTGTTCGGTCTTTATAAATCAACGTTGAAGTCACCGGTAATGATGAGAGGCCTGGTACTCTCGCCATATTTATTGTAGGAAGCATTGGCCCTGGTTTTTGCGTAGTCCACGTGGCCGACATTAGTAGTTGAGCGTCCTCCAGGGGTGTTCTGTCTTCAGCTTCCTCACTTTCTTTGCGTCCGCCGCGGTGGTGTAGCGCTTACGGTGCTCGGCTGCTGACCCGAAGGTCGCGGGTTCGATCCCGGTCACGACGGTCGAAATTCGATTGAGGCAAAATGATAGGTGTCCGTGTACTGTGCGATCTTAGTACACGCGAAAGAATACCAGATGGTCAAACTTTCCGGAGCCCTTCGCTACGGCATCTCTCCTAATCATATCATGGTTTCGGGACATAAAACCCCAACAGTTATTATTATTATCACTTTCCTTGCTTGTCAATGTGGGTGTGGTCGCGGTTACTGTGTTGATTGAGGCTGTGCATCACCTGTGGCACATACCCGCATAGCATGAACTCTGGTATGCGGGTATGTGTCACACGTGACGGAGAGAAAGGGTTTCATGACGTACGCGACGGGTATTTTCAGTTATTCATCTCATGACCAGTAAATCGTTTTCGTCGTACCCTGATCCCCTGCTATGTCCCTGCTACGCGAAAAGTAAGAAACTTAAAGTTTCTTACTTTTCTTCTTTCCTTTTAACCCGTCTTCGTCATTTCTTGTCTCTGAGCCTGCGTCTCAGAGTAACAACTTAGAATACCGTAAACCTGCACGACAGTATATCACAAGTTATGGAGACGACCAGGAGAACGCCCAGAAGTAGGCGGCTAAGATAGATAGATAGATAGATAGATAGATAGATAGATAGATAGATAGATAGATAGATAGATAGATAGATAGATAGATAGATAGATAGATAGATAGATAGATAGATAGATAGATAGATAGATAGATAGATAGATAGATAGATAGATAGATAGATAGATAGATAGATAGATAGATAGAAAGATAGATAGATAGATAGATAGATAGATAGATAGAAAGAAACAGCCAAAGTGCCTGAGGTTCGCTAAGAAATGCTTCGCATTTTAAAAACGCCAAGCCTGCGCGGAAAGCGCAAAGAGCCAAACAGCCAAAGTGCCTGAGGTTCGCTAAGAAATGCTTCGCATTTAAAAAAAACGCAGGCCTGCGCGGAAAGCGCAGCACAGTCACAGCGAAAGCTGGAAGAGCGGCATTTCTAGAGCCCGTTGTAAACTCTCTTGGGGCTACTCATACAAGTACACTAGCAAGGTACCCACTACGCTATAAATCACAATATTTGTGAAGTTGGGAAGCAACTACAACGCCATTATTCGTCATTGTGCGCAGAAGCGAGGTTCCAGCTACACTTATGTAAGGCATTATGTGCACTTTGTTTACGTGACGACTGATGACGATTGTGACGTAACGATAACGCTGTGCAAAGCCATGCACACGCTTATCACAGCAGCAATATACGCCCCCTTTCTTGGGCCTATATAATCTGCGCCTTTCTGCAATAAAACGTTCTTTCCACCCGCACCCGTCTCGAGCGTGCTACAACGATGAAGAAGTGTGGCTCAGCCCTTGTAATGGGTTTGAAGCTTTAAACAGCTCACCAGTTACGTAATTCGCATTATGTGACGCCCGGTCGCTATTTCACTCTCCCATCATGCAAAATAACATACGTTGACGTGAGAAAGAGAGACAGAGAGAGGAGGGAAGAACTTTATTGAGACCCTGAGGAAATTGATGATGGGCTTATGGGCTTCCTTAGCAACCAATGCAAGTGCACTTGCGAGGAACCCACTACGCTATACCTCATCATAATTTCTGTGACATAGGGAAACAGCCACTATGCCATTTTTCGTCAGTCAACGGAGAGCCGTGGTACCCGCTAAAAACATGTAAGGCATTATGCGCACTTTGTTTGTGTTGTGCCTGATGACGATGAAGAATTATTGCTGAGCCCCTTGTAATGGGTTGGAAGCACACAACAGCCCACTCGTTGCGCAATTCGCATTGTGTGACGCCTGGTTACAGAATTCGCGTTGTGTGGTGCGTGGTTCTTATTTCACTCTTCTACCACACTAAATTACATATGTTAATGTGGTTCTTTCTGGACATGAAGCCTGTATAGCGTCTTCTTGCAAGGCAGTTCCAAGCACCGGCATGGCTCTGAGGTACAACACTGGGCTCCCATGCAGAGGGCCCAGGTTCGAACCCCGTTCCATCCTTGAAATTTTTTCTTATTTCGTTTTTTTTCTTATTTCGAGCGATGGTGGTTACGGACACCGGCGGCGGCGGCGGCGGACAACTACGGCGCCAAAAACGGCCGGTGAAATGATCTCATAACAGCTTTCGCTGTAAAAAACGCCAGGCCTGCACGGAAAGCGCAGCACAGACACAGGTAAAGCTCGAAGAGCGTTTCGTTTTTTTACAGCGAAAGCTGCTATGAGATCACAACAAGGGTCGTTTTTGGCGCTGTGGTTGTCCGCCGCTGCCGCCGCCCCCGGTGTCCGTAACCACTATTGCTCGAAATAAGAAAAAATTGCAAGATGGAATGAAGTTCGAACCTGGGTCCTCTGCGTGGGAGCCCAGTGTTCTACCCCAGAGCCATGCCGGTGCTTGAAATTGCTTTGCAAAAAGACCCTATACAGGCTTCATGTCGATAAGGAACTACGTTAACATATGCACCTTAGCGTGGTAGAAGAGAAGCGTCACACAACACGAATTCTGTAACCAGGCGTCACATAATGCGAATTGCGCAACGAGTGGGTTGTTGAATGCTTCCAACCCATTACAAAGCGCTCTTCCATAATTCTTCATCGTCATCAGGCACAGCATCAACAAAGTGCACATAATGCCTCACATGTGTTTAGCAGGTACCACGGTTTTCCGTAGAATGACGAAAAATTGCATAGTGGCTGGTTCCCTACTTCACAAAAATTATGATTGTTTATATCGTAGTGGGTTCCTCGCAAGTGCACTTCGATTGGTTGCCAAGGAAGCCCATCGGGCTCCCATAATCCATTTCCTCAGGGTCTCAATAAAGGTAATTACCCCGCTCTCTTTCTCAAGTTAGCGTATGTTATAAAGCGTGGTGGGAGAGTGAAATAACGACCGGATCTCACACAATGTGAATTACGTAACTAGTGGGTCCTTTAGAGCTTCCAACCCATTACAAAAGGCTCAGTCATAATTCTTCCTCGTCATCAGCCAACGCATCAAGAAACTGCACATTTAATACCTCGCTTGTCTGCAGAATGACGAGTAATGTCGCGGTGGGTGCTTCCCAACTTCACAAAAATTATGATTTGGGGCGTATTGGGTGCGTTGCTAATGTACTTGTATTAGTTGCCACAAGAGAGTTTATAACGCGCGCTAGAAATGCCGCGCTTCGAGCTTTCGCTGTGGCTGTGCTGCGCTTTCCGCGCAGGCCTGGCGTTTCTTTTTAGATGCGAAGTATCTTATGGCGGAGTTCAATCCGGTGGTGGTGGTGGTGTGCTGCGTGACCACCCTTACTGCGCATGCGCATACCCTCTCCACTCCCCCTTTCCGCTTCCCTTTCAACTTCCCCTCTCCTCCTTCCCCTCTCCCTTCCCCTCTCCTTCCCCTCTCCCCTCCCTCTCTCCACTTCCCCCCTTTCCACTCTTCCTCTGAAACGCGGGCTAGACATGCCCAAATTCTCTCCTGCGCAACGCTGCGATGAGCACCTGCGCATGCGCGTCCCCTACCCTCTCTCTCCTCTCCTACGCTGCCCCCCTCTCGCACGCCTGCCGACCGCGTTCCCCGCTCGCCCTGTGAGAATTAACGGCCAGGCTAGAGGGAAGACAAGAGCGCGTAGCGTTCCTCTTCGCGTTACACGACGCGACGTCGGTAGCATGCCCAAAGAACGCCAACGGAACGCGATCGTGCAAGTGCTCCGGCTTCGCGTCGCCTCATGGTCTCCTTTAGCGGGAAATGGTGTAATTTTTTTCTTATTTCGAGCAATAGTGGTTACGGACACCGGCGGCGGCGGACAACTACGGCGCCAAAAACGGCCCTTGTTGTGATATCATAACAGCTTTCGCTGTAAAAGTAAAAGTAGTACGCACCCATGATCTAGCGCAGTCACGAAGGTGTTCGAAAGTCACGAAGGAGTCACGAAAGTACCTCGGCGTGTACATTACAGCAAACCTGAACTGGTCTACTCATATCGAGCACTTAATTAACAAAGCTAATCGCATGTTAGGCTACCTTCGTCGAAACTTTTACCATGTTCCTCCTTCCGTGAAACTCCTCCTTTATAAAACACTAATTAGATCGAAATTGGAATACGCTACACCGGTCTGGGATCCCACCCAAGCAAACTTAATTTATGCTCTAGAAATGGTACAGAATAACTCCGCACGTTTCATTCACTCTAATTACAGCCGCACCGCCAGTATAACTTCCATGAAATCAAACCTTTCGCTCCCATCATTATCATCGCGCAGAAAAGTGTCACGCATTGCCTTGTTTCATAAGACGTATCATCATCCTGCACTACGCGATCACCTCATCCCTGAGCCATCTTATGTATCCCATCGCACAGATCATCGTCATAAAGTCGGACTCCCTTCATGTAATACTGCGCACTTTTATCATTCATTTCTACCACGAACCTCTCGCGATTGGAATGGCCTTCCCGCGGACGTCGTGAACATTATTCATCATGAACAGTTCCGTAATTCCATAGCTAACATTGTATACTCAGGCTCTTTGTAAACTCACTGTAAATTCACATTTTGCTCTATTGTTTCATGTGCGTTTTCTATTACTTTTTTTGTGTTTTTTTCGTTCCTTTGTTGTTTTTTGTGTCAAAGTGTTGTTACCACTCCCCCTCTGTAATGCCTCTGGCCCTGAGGGGTATAATAAAATGAAAATGAAATGAAATGAAATAGAACAGTTCTATGAGGATGATGAATAGGCAGCCCGGAAGGTAGAATCAGAATACACATCATTCCTACAGTATTTAAATGCGAATGTGGGCAAAAAGCGTGATGGTGAACACGTGAGTGACAACTACTGAATCGGCTCTAAGAATACTCAAGGAGAGTTGGTAGAATGAATGGAAAAGTATCAAATCAGAGTAACTAGCACTTTTTTCCGGCACTCCAGAAGCAGAAAGTGGACCTATAAATAGTCGCATTAGAGCTACGACAGATCAAACAGAATTCAAATTATCTTTCGACAGCAGCGGAGCGCATGATATAGGACTTGTAGGTAGGGCAAATGGTAGCTACTATAAGTTTGGAAGGAGGAGCATTATGCTCTACAAGAACCGAGAATGATGTGTGCGAGAAGAATGTGTGTGAGAGAGAGCGAACAAGCACACAACGTCACAGTCCGCCAGTCATGTGTGGTAGTAATGGGATTCTTGGGAATGAGGAAGAGACAAGAGTACGTTGCGTCGACGACAGTAACGTTCTCTAGAAAAAGGCAAGGCTGATTACCGTTTTTTTTTCGCCTTACGGAGAAACCCACGAACATAATACACACAACACAGAACACTATAGTAAAACGACATTTTACAACCTATGAAATCAAAGAAGACACACGAACAAGTTTAGCCATAGCGTGAAAGAATCAGTCTCGCCGGTGAGTTCTTTAAGCCGACGCGAGACAAGTCCACGTGGAAGAGGTGTCATCACAGGACTGCCGTTGTCGCAGAAGTTGGGTGAAGAGCAGGGCGACGCTCAACTGGATGCCTCGACGGAGATGGCGTGTGACAAAGACCGCGGGCGCCGAAGTCACGCATTCTTCTGCTCGAACGTGTGGACAAGGGACCAGAGCCGAACACTCGGGTCTACATCCGACGGTGTTACTGGTGGCTGCGGCAGCTCACGGCTGGCTCCATGGACTCGCCGACGAAGATGAGGCCAAGCGATGCAGGCCACTCCAACCCTTGACCACTGCCAGGCACTCGGGACTACACCCGACCGTGACGCTGACGACCAGCCCCGACGCTGCTTCCGCGCTATCGAACACTTTCGTCGCAACTGCCTCGCACACCACGCGCACCCCTCTCGCGCCCACCTTCAGCTACATTATTCGGCCCGCCAATTCTTTTAAAGACGATAGTCTTTCTTGGGGAACTTAAACGCAGAAATTTTGGTCTGTCTTTCTGTTTGTCGGCACGTCACTCGGTTCAGGCACCCGGCGAAAGTTGAACCACTTGCCCAAGGGCCAGCCACCTTGAACGGCTGACTAGGTTCATACTTGTGTACATTGTTGATCAAAAAGCAAACATTACGTATATCTGAGGCGCAACATCACTAGGCAAGTATTAGGTGGTGTGTTCCTTTAATAGAAAATACATAGATACGTAATTCTAGAGACCCTAGTTTTTAAGCTGCGCTGAAAATGCGACTGCGCTGAAACTTGCCTTCCTCCGTGCCCTATGCACGAGCTCATTGTTGTGTTTCGGTGTCGGTTCAGTATTGCACTGTACGAATGCCATAGGGCGCCGCTCTGGCATTCCTGTTTTACCCAGGCGACGTGTAAATAGAAGAGCCTGTGGAGAGTACTCGTTGAGTGCGGACGTTTCTTCTGCTTCGGCGCTTCGCGCCAAACCGCGTGTTCGGGCTGGCTGGCGTCTCCGCCGGTCACGTTGGTCACCGCCGGGCTTCGCCTGCTGCTGCGCCGGGACTACCAGCCCGCAACACAGCACCCATGTTTCCCGACGTATTGCCAGATGGCGTCCATATCTGACGCAGCGCCTCTTCTATCGTCTTTAGACGACATTTGCAGCGAAGCACGCAGATACGTGGCCAATCTTTTTTCACTCGTGGCCTCGTGGCATAGCCCATCGTCATCTTCCTCTTCGCGCAAGTCTTGCCGCTGCGCTTCTTCCCATGTCGCTCTGTCCGTGTCGGCTCCTTCACACCACGGACGATACTCGCGCACTTCTCCCATCACAGTGGTATACGGCGTCACTATCAGTCTACAGGCGCTCGTGCAAGTCTGTTGTCCTTAAAAATTTCATGAATGACTTCGTTGCCGTCATCATCCATGATTTTTCAGGAAGAAATTCCAGGATGGTTGCTGGCGACGTTAGTCTGTGACGGATTCAAGCTAGAGCGCATGCGAGTGATAGTCTGTGCAGAGCGTAGAGAGGACAGTCACGGAACATGTGTTGCAAAGTCTCCTCGACAATAAAGTCATCGCAAAGTTCCACGTTGGCCATCCTAAACGAAAATCACATGACTTCTCGAAAGCCACTCTTAGCCGTAACCGTCACAGACGAGCGGCCTCTCTTCGCCGGTGTCTACTAGGCATTCGAAAACGAAACAAAGTGATCGACGTATGTAACTGCGCGGTAGTAAACACGGACGACAAGAAGATACAACGCCAGGAGCGGCTGGCTACTACCGCGCAGTTACATACGTCGATCATGAATCACCAACTCGCCCAATCGTCCACCTTGAAACAAAGTGGTCAGGTGGTGCTGCCGATAGTTTTGGCTGCCTGCTGTATTTCATGTGGAGTGCGTAATATCTTGTATCATGATTCGAAGATTGCTAGCAGGATCAAGCGCAGAGATTATATGACACTTACTGAACTGTCACAGCTGAACATCAAGCAAAAAGTAAGTGACATGTGCAATTATCACGTCATAAATAAAGAAGACACTGTTAAAAATGTAAAAACCAAATAAATGTGAGCGCGATAATGTTATCAGAAATTTCGATAACATAAAGAAGGAAGCACTGATCTTCTATGATGAATTGTATAGCTCTCGGGTTAGTCGTATAGGGATAAGATAAGCTATTGATGAATTGAAGTTCTAGGAATAACGAGCAACGATTTTAGAAGGGCTTTACAAGAGATGTCCTGCGGGAAAGCCTTGGAAGTTGAAATGGCAATCGATTTAATGAAAGATACAGTAAATAATGAACTTGAAAAGCTTGAGAGCCTCTCTGAACAATGCCCCAAATTTGTGACCCTAGCAGTGAACTTGAAAGTTTTATATTCATTCAGAATAAAAGACACCAAAAATAACTGAGGAGATAGGAACCCACCAGGCTACTTTCAGTATTATTAAAATTATTCACGAAAGTATGCCTTTTAATAGGTTGAGAGGACATTCTTGCAGCCAAGTTGGTTCACACTTTACTGAGGTTAAACCTGTGCGAAACAAAAAATTCCGCCATATCCACGAAGTGAATGATGATGAGTGGGCGAAGCGACGGAGGTAAATCTGGTAAACCGTGAATCCTCCGTGCATTTTTCCCACTCGATCATCACGTAAAGACATGACAAACACGCGGGTCGTACAGTATATACACAACAAAATGTTTTATTCGTCACCGTATACGGTAGTGAGATGCGGCTTCCGTTTACCCTTCATTATAACCGCTTTGTAGACATTGAAGTGAAGCGACAATGGTTCTTAGAGCGGATCGGCTTCTCGAGATCTTACCTCTGAGTATTGGTGGCGAGCCCGCAATGCAGCCGCTTTGCGAGCCCTCCGGTCCGCCACCTTGTTTTCTTCGTTCATATTATTGTTATCGAAGCGCATAAACTGACGACTGTCGAAAGAGAGAGGAAGCGCACCTAGAGCGAACGCGGTTTACAGTTGTGGCCCTCTAGCGGTATCCTATCTAACGAGAGCACGCGTCAGAGTATACGAGAGCGAGCGCAGCTGCGCCTCTAGCGGTCTCCTATCAAGCTAGAGCACGCGTCGGAGTGAATCGAGCGCCGCAGAGCTATCTAGTGGGCGCTCCGAGTATTAGCGGCTGGCTACAACGCGACAACGGATAAGCCTCGACCTTAAGGAGCTTCGCCCCTAAAAAACCAAGACAGGCGGTAGGGACGAGGAGGACACCATGGGCGCGGACTGCGAAATGTTTATTCTTGGAAATCAAAGCACAAGCATTTGACAGCCAAGCTGTATACCTCTCGTTGGTCTGAAAATTTCGGGGCGTCAGCACAAAATTCCTATAGCGCGTATGTGCCACAGAAATTGGGCAAATCCCGCCACTCACCACAGACGCTCGCGTGCTCCTCTGCTAGCAGATGCGCGCGCTCCTTGCGTTTTCACCTCGGGCGCTGAGGAAGGGCATTCGGAGAGGGACACACGTGGCGACGAAAACAGCGTAGCGAAGGACAGGGTGAAACGAGCAAACGCATGTAACTATGCTAGCGTTCGCTGTAGATTCGTGCACAGCCGCAATGGCACAACTAAATTTTGACCTCTGGATGGTTTAGGGGCCCCTTAACAACTCAAGGCAAGCGGCGTATCTTTCTTTGCAATCAGGCATGCAGCGTAGAGATCAGTATTCGTTTCAATAAAGAAGACCACAAAACAAGCATCAAAACTGCATGATGGACGATAAGGCGCCTGTCAACAATGAGAATACCCTCTCACGCGTTCCCTGTAATGATTAAGTCGCAGCTGCTTTCCACTTCACACGAGGTATTTGAATGACGCCAAACGGCCCTTCCTTTTCCCCGCGTGTGTTTACCGTTTTCATATTTAAAAAGGAGACCCGTCTAGCAACTGATTCAGTTCATTCTAAGAGTGCATTGGGTAGGCCACGGAAATAAGAGACACCAGAAGAACAGCGTGAATACAATGCTCGACGAAAGGAACACATTCGTCTTGCTGAAAATGGTCGCGGAGCCAATGACACTCTACCACAGCTACCGCAAAATGATTATCCCTACCATTGCTCTAAAGCAATAATAAACCATACCCCCATCAGCATGTGTGATGTCTGATAGAGCTCCGCTGGACATTCACGTTAGCGGGACGGGATCGCGGCAAATTTTTTCAAGCAACAACCTAAGCACGTTACCACATCATCACAAATACACCCGCCGGTGAGCATGGAAACTAGTTCTGCAGGCTGTGTCACAAAGGTTGCAAACAAATGACCGCGAGGTAAAACATGAACTAATGTATACATCCCTAAACGACACCGGATTGAAGGTCGTACACGAGGGTATTACCGCACCGACAACCTGTCAAGCGAATGAGATGAGCCAAACCAAATGAGTAAGAGCGACCGATGATAACAAGATACGCAACAAAGGTGGCAGAACATGATAATCGACAATCAACCGAAGCACTAGTGAAGGCAGCGAACAAAAACGTAAAAGTTCTGAAGTACCATGAATATTTCAGTTATGAAGCATTTATTATTTCGTTCTTTATGTTTCTTTTTACTTTCATTTTTACATCTTAAAGATCAGTGTGACCTCGAGGGTTATGTTATGTGACTCGAGTTTATGTGACCTCGAGGGTTACATAGAGCTTGAACGCGGAAAGTTTTTTGTATTTTTTCTGTGTTTCTATCTTTAGTTTTTGCGTATGCCTCTTGTGGGACCATTTACATGGTAAATACTATATGACATGAAAAATAAAAAAAATTACTTCCACGTGCGCCGAGTGCTAATATTGAATACCGTGCCCCAATACTCACTTTCTCAAAGTCGCTGCACTAAGAATTTGATAATTAATAATAATAATTGTTCGGGTTTTACGTCGCAGAACCACCATACAATTATGAGGCACGCAGTAGTGAAGGGCTCCATAATTTCGTACCGTCTGGTGCGCTTAACATGCACGTAAATCTAAGTGCTCGGGCCTCTAGCATTACGCCTCCATCGAAATGCGGCCGCCGCGGCCGGGATTCGACCCTGCGACGTCCGGTTCAGCAGTCGGGCACCAAACCAATAGACCACCACGGCGGGCCAGAATATTATAATTGAAAACATTGTTGTTGTTCAAACTAATGTAAGGCTGTGCAATTTTGTATGGGGTATATAAACACTAACTTAAACAAAACTATTTTTCATCCATGTGCGGCGATATAAGGGAAGTCACGGATAAATTTTGTCATGACTGGATTGGCACATTTTGCTATTTTTTGTTGAATAGATAAGTCTTCTGCGGATTCCTGTTTAATTTCTGCAAGTGCAATATGTAGCTTAATAAGAATTATTCAGACATAAGCATCATGCAGGTGTTAAACTGGAAGAACCTCGCACTCAATATTACGTATACCATCTGCCTCTTCGAAGAATCAGCCTCAAGGCACGTAATTGCGCTAGCACTCAAATTCACTCTATAGGAATAATAAGGAGGGTGCAGTGCGAAGCAGAGCAAATGAACACGGAAGAGACGAGCACGAGCGCTTTTCCGATTAGCCCAATACACTAATCTTTTACTGCTGAATATACAAAAGCAAGGACGGTTGTATTGCAGGTTTCCTAAACCAACGCCACCACCTTTCGACCACTGGGTTTCGCTGATTCCCGACGCAGCAGCCATCTCCATCGTACAGTTTGTGTCAGCATTTTCAATAGCTAAACTGTTCGGGCGGAAGCAGCGCCTCAAGGCGGACGCAAGCCAGGTATGTATTCTCTATACTGGCAGTCAGGAGGAGTGTGCTTATTGTAATAGGCGAGACAAAATGCTTGCGGATATCATTTGCAATTAGCGTGCAAAAACCATTGGGTAACCTCGGATACAGATATTGTTGGCATTTATTAAGGCGAAAGCCCTAAGTGCCTCATCACTGGCTGGCCACGGCACGTGCTAGAAAAACCCACGTCCCCACAATTAAAATTAAGAGAAATAAACATCAAGACGTAGTTCAGCGCAAAAAACAGGCCACAGACGTTCCAACTCGCCCAACAAGCAACGTTGTTAAAAATCAAGGTTCGAGCCGCATTCTAACCTAGGTAATCTGCGTGAGAGTCAAGTGTTTTACCACAGAGCTACGCCGGTACATGAAACAGCCTTAAAAAAATTCATTCTTTAATCGTCATATCGGCTAAGGAATCGCGTTGTCAGATGTAATATTGCTTGCCATTTTCTTAGAATCGCAACAGGCTTCGCACCATGTGGCGTGCATAAAGAACGGGCTGTTGAAAACTGCCAAATCATCACAAAGTGCTGAGCTATATTTCATCATCATCAGCAGAAGCCGCAGCATCAACAAAAGCGTTTGCGTCACTGGTCCTAAAGTCGCATGACTTATTTAAACTCGAAAGGGAACCAAGACAAGGAGAACGAAAACGAACATTCGCATGACTCCCCGCGTGCCTGTTCTTTGTAGAAGAATAATAATGATAAGGTTCAGGGCAAATGAAGGGGCACGGAAGCTGAAAGGTCTCCTAGAGAGGAGCTAAGGATCCCGGAAATGGTATTTTACTTGGTGTCCTGTTTTCTTGCACATCTGTATGTACTGCAGAAATATACCTTGTGGCTATGTGGCCTAAAGTGAAACCGGCTTGCACTAAACACAAGAAAAGTCGGAATGACAAATGAGGGAGCACGAAAGTGGACAGAAAAGCCGCGGATAGGTCACGAAACCATTTCTTCGCAATACTCTTGCGACCCTTTTGCTAAGCGAGCTATCGCGGTGCCGTTTTGTATATATGTTCACATGATGTCACGTGGTTGTGAAGGTTAAGAGCATGAATTTAAGCAGGTAGAGCTGATACACATAATTGGGTGAACCTGCTCCGAGAAAAAAGAAGTATCTCTCACAGTGAAATAGTGTCGAGTGCAATCGTCAGTCGTGAATAATCCGATCTTTGGTGGAACTCGTCGCCTTTTACACATACTGCGTCGAAGATTCCAGCGTTATCAATGACTACCGCGTGACTAGAAACTCGACTACGCGCGTTGTGCTCGAAATCTTGTCAGAAGAGACTCAAGCGTAAGCGCACGTGTCGGCACCATTACTATAAAACGTGGAATACTCCGTGACACTCTCCTGCGCAATTTCTGCGGTTACCTCAAGAGCCTGCGAGCTCTATTCATTAACTTCTACAGACTGCTTTCAAAATGATAGGATGAGATCCAGTATATCAGAAAATATGGAAGTCTAATCTGTTGTAACTCATCAATTGGAACTGGATTTCAAGCTTTCTGAAACTAGAAATTCAACTTGGCTGTTTCTATGAAGACTACATGGAAGAAGATGAACTTGCACCACTTTGCACAGACACATATATAGTGATCAACCGAACGATCCGACCAAATGAATGAATCATCCAGTGAATGAACGTCTATCCAAACAGTGTCATTTATTCCGGCTAACAGACTTGTAAATATGGTTGTTCCCATAAAGGAATGCTTCTTGTAAACTGCTATCTTTAGCACTTCCAAGATGTTGGATGTTACTTTACAAATAATCCTATTTCATGTATCTTCTTTTGTTCGCAGGAGATGCTTGCTTACGGATTGAGCAGCATAGTCGGTTCTTTCTTTATGTGCATACCCACAGGTTCGGCACTCGCCAGATCTGTTGTTCTCAAAGACGTCGGTGCCAAGACACAGGTAAATACTTCTGAAGGCGTTTGTTAACTTGCTGACAGTTGCCTGTAGTCTCACTAGCCACGAAGGAAATGTACTTCACAGGATCGGGCAGTTTGGGATAAGGCGCAGCAGGTTCGAGAGCTGTTTTACCCGTACCAGCATGAGAATGCCCAGCTATCTGTATAACTTGTCTTTTAATATATATTTCTGTTTCCGAGCGTTCACACTGCATCAAATGTCACCGCAGTACGCTTGCTGTATCGTGCCTATGCAACGAACGTATGCTTCCAAAACATATCTAAAGGCTGTGCAATTATTTAGGACGACGTGCCTCAACGCGACATCGCTGCGCTCGCACATAAAACCGTAAAACCTAAATTAAATACGAGGAATGGGTACCTCAAATGCATAACGTACCGTGTCGTGCTTCCTTTATTTGCCGTGAACGCTTTCTGAGGGCCAATACCGTTTCGATATCAAGAGCAGCCACCACTTATAGAAAAAGAAAGCACGAAAGCAGTGCTTCAAAACTGTGAGCGACGCATTATCACTGTAGGGTTGATGTTAATATTGCCACGGGGTCGTGACGTCGACGAAGGCAGCAGTCGGCATATCCAAGATCAAACTCTTTATTTGGGCCGAACTTGTGGCCGGGAAACGGAAAATCACACTACAGGAATACACACTGTATACTGATAGCGGCGAACACAGCGCCGGCCGTCGATAAAAACTGATCTGCAGTAAGGCGCGTCGGCATTTATACATGCGGCATCGTACATTCGGGCCACACCGCTGGTGGCCGCATTAGTTGCAGAATAATCTCAACTGTTCGCGTTTGCGTGCTCAATTGTACCAGAAGATTCTGAAATAGTCTGGAAGATTCCCAGACATTAGGGCGCGCTTTGCGCAAGGCAGTGGCTACGTGCGCAAAGGTCTAGTTACATAAAAATATCAAAAGAAGCACGCGTGCAATTTCCCCTCTCTGAAAAAGCATCGTCCCGATGCTTCTAACAGATAATATTATCGGAGGTTTTACGTCCCGAAACCATGATATGATTATAATGGACGCCATAGCGGAGGGCTCCGGAAGTTTCAACCATCTGGGGTTCCTTAACGTGCACTTAAATTAGGTACACGGGCCTCAAACATTTTCGCCTCCATCGAAAATGCAGCCGCCACATTCCTCTAACAGAAGATGGAAGGGAAAAAAACTGGATGCGCAAATAACGTACAATGATAAAGGAAAAAAGTCCCCCGCATCTTCCCACGGGGGGAACTCGAGTAAATGCGTCGCAGAGTGGTGGGGGTATCGCGTGAACGTTGCGTAATTGGGAATGGTTTGGGAATGCTTAATTGTTACACGATGCGCAGACCAAGTACGACTTGAACGGCTCCAGCGTGCACGAAGTTCCGGGTCCGCAGCTCGCTTCAAACGCTTGCGTTCAGCGTCGTATGCTCGTCTCTTCGCAGCCTTGTCTTCTGCATTGCTTGCTGTTGTTGACGCCGACGACGGTGAGGGTGGGGTAACGTTGCCTTCAACGAGTGGTGCGACGCTGATTGAAGGTAATGTTGCTTCCATAGCATCTACTGGAGTCAAGCAAAGCGTCAAGTCAATCGAAAACCAGGTAAAGACATCCTTGACTGAATTACGAACGCGCACTCCGCTGCTTATATACACACCGCCCGCGTTCGAGGGAGAGGAGGGAGGGACGGAGAGAGGGAGGGAGAGTAGAGGCTTGCTGATGGCACGAGACGAGCTGAGCATGCGCAGTGGGGGGTGTGGACGGCGCCGCCGACGCCGCAGGTGCGACTAAGAAATGCTCCGCATTTAAAAGCAGAGTCCAAAGGTTCGCCAACGCGTATAAAACGGCTTAAGGCGCACGACATGGACAACATCACGTCGTGCGCGGCGCCGCTTAGAGTCCGTGATGCCGTCCGGGATGGCGTCGTAGTCTAGAGCGCCGGGACGTCGAAGCACCTTGAATGGCCCGAAGTGTCACCGAAAATGTTTTTCACTAAGTCCACGTCGGCGTGCAGACCCAAACACGGTCGCCGGGCTGGTATTCCACGGAGCGCCGTCGAATATTGTAACGGCGGCTGTAGGTCGTCTGCTGATTCTTGATGCGTAGGCGGGCGAGTCGTCGGGCTTCTTCGGCGCGCTGAAGGCAGGCAGTCACGTCGAGGTTTTCTTCGTCGGTGACGTTGAGTAGCATGGCGTCCAGCGTCGTTGCCGGGTTCTTTCCGTATACAGACTTGTAGGGCGTCATCTGCGTCGTTTCTTGCACGGCCGTGTTGTACGCGAAGGTCACGTACAGGCGGATTTCATCCCACGTCTTGTGTTCGACGTCGACATACATGGCCAGCATGTCAGCGATGGTCTTATTTAGACGCTCGGTGAAGCCATTGGCCTGTAGGTGGTAGGCGGTAGTCCCGCGGTGGCTTGTCTGGCTGTATCGCAAGATCGCCTGAGTTATGTCCGCAATAAAGGCCGTACCTCTGCCGGCGATTAGGACCTCTGGGGGCGCCATGACGCAGGACGGTGCCCCCAACGAAGAACTTGGCCACCTCGCGGACTCTAAGTAGGGCCCTTGTCTCGGCGAATAGAAGGACTGTTTCTCGCCGTCATCGCGGGTCCGACAAACGCCCCTTTCTAAGAAAATGCTCGACCACTCCGTCAGAGTCCCTACCGGGTTTCGACGCGAGAACGGGAAGCCGTTACAAAACAAGTCGACGAAATGCTGCGCGGCGACATCATCCAGCTCTCCAAGAGTGCGAGCGCGTCTCCTTTAGTGTTAGTGAGGAAGAACGATGGGGCACTACGTTTCTGCGTCAATTATCCTCGCCTGAAGAAAATCACGAAGGACGTGTACCCTCTTCCACGGATAGTCGACGCCCTGGATCGACTCCACAAAGCGAAGTACTTTTCGTCGATGAACCACAAGACCGGCTACTGGCAAATATCAGTTGACGAGAGAGACCGAGAAAAGACGACCTTTATGACACCAGACGGCCTGTTCGAGTTGAAGGTTATGCCCTTTGGTTTTGCTCGGCACCTGCGACTTTCGAACGTGGTAGGGATACAGTGCTGGCTGGCGTGAAGTGGCAGACGTGCCTCGTGCTCTTGGTCGATCGTCGCTGTGTTTGCCTCATGTTTCGACGAACACCTCTGGCGCCTTGAAGCTGTTCTTCAATCAAGACCTCCGGACTCACCCTGAAGCCAGGAAAGTGCCGCTTTTCGTACGAGGAGCTCTTCCGTGGTAAAAATATAAAAACAGCGCTTTCTTAAACACAAGACGATGGAAGAGACCCACACGGCGCTGAAACCAGTTGCAAGAAAATCAAGGAGCACTAATTTTTGGGCTAGTTGGTGTTCCATCACCGATCACTTAAGCGCGCTCAAACAAGGACAACAGGAGGTGACGACAACACAAGCGCTTACATCCAACTGATATTTGTTTACAAAATGCGTAATATGAACTCTTTTTTTTTCATGACGTCACAAAATCGTACTGGTGATATTACGCGAACCTGCTGAGAAACTGTGTTTCTTTCGAAGAAAAGATAATGGAAGGTGCGCTTACGCATGACATTCCCGCCTTTGCAAACATATCCGCCTCTATTATCTCCCTCACATCTCGGCTTCTATATCTAGCTACCACCCCTACACACATCATACAATGGTTTGCAAGGCCTATCATTCATCAACCCACACTATTGACAATGCACCGAAAAATTGCCATCACGATAGTTCCCCACCTTTCACTTGTGTTTCATGACCTTGTCGTCCATTCCATTATGTTGCCGTGCATTATATATATATATATATAGTACTTTGGGTATGAAGATCGATGGGTCCGGTACGATAGATGGGTGAACAGAAGGACTCACGTACGAGATGTAGTTTTATTATAGTATATATATACTATACATTCGAGTATACATTCGTGTATACATAGGCCAAACGAGTAGATGCATTAAAGTTAGGTTGATGGAACACAGGCGTTCCTTGCAAGGGAATGTATACTCACATGTGTCCCAGCATGTTGCGCAGTGCCATTGCGCACCCATCTTTCATGAGGCTGAAGTGCTATCGACACACTGAGATCAAATCACACGAGAAATAATTGAAGCTTATAATATCAGAAATAGGGGAGAACAGTGTATTAGCGTGCCTTCTGTTGCCCTACATAATAGCGAGGTTAGGTTTTTATATAGCACGGTATCTTAACTTTTCTGGTGTTGGAAAGTACACGTGGTCTGCGTGAGGCTCTTTATTGTTCCGGATGTCAGCTGACCTGCCGTTTCATTGGTTTTGTGTGTCACATGGGTCTGAGGGTTCAAGTGTCCTTTTTTTGCGTTCTTGTCTTGTAATAAATATTCAGTTGTGAGTCAGCACTGTGGTTTGTCTTCTCGTCTCTTGTGTCCACGTCGTCGTTGCGCTAAGTTAAACATGTTCAAGTACCGCTAAGATGCAGCTGTTATATACCTTCCTCTTTAGGGATAGTGGTAGACTACCATTCATGATTTGATAATGCTTACCGAATGAGCCCCATCCCATCCTTCTAGTTATTTCACTCTCATTGTTCGGCTCCGCGGTTACTACCTGTCCTAAGTAGACGTACTCCTTTACAACTTTTAGTGTCTCGGAGGGGCGTAGCCAGAAATTTTTTCCGGGGGGGTTCAGCTATACTTTATGTATGTACGTGCGTGCCTTTTAATGTGCGCGTGTATATATACGCAAGCAAAACTGAAAAATTTCGGGGGGGAGGGGGTCAACCCCCCCAACCCCCCTGGCTACGCCCCTGGTGTCTCGCCCCCTATTGCAAAGCCCTGTTCTCTGCCAAGATTGTTCCACATTACTTTAGTTTTATGCACATTAATTTTCAGACCTACTGTTCTACTTTCCGTATTCAGGTCAGTAATCATGAGCTGTAATTCGTCTCCCGCGTTAATCATCAATGCAATGTCATCAGCGAATCGCAGGTTACTGAGATACTCTCCATTAATTCTTATCATTAATTCTTCCCAATCTAGGGCCCTGAAAACCTCCTGTAAACACGCGGTGAATAGCATTGGAGAGATCGTGTCTCCCTGCAGTACGCCCTTCTTTATTGGGATTCTTTCACTTTCTTTATGGAGGACTATAGTGGCTGTGGATCCGCTGTGGATTTTCTTCCATTATGTTTATACAGGCTTCGTCGATGCCCTGATTCCGCAGTGCCTGCATGACTGCTGCTGTCTCCACCAAATTCAATGCCTTCTCCTAATCTATGAAAAGGCTATGTATAGGGGTTGGTTGTATGGATTTCGTACAGGCTTCTCAACAATAGACTATAATCATACTATCAATCAGGTGATAGAGAAATGCGCGGAATATATATATATATATATATATATATATATATATATATATATATATATATATATATGAAGGAAAGAAGTGTTAATTTCAAGCGCTCGTTTTTCTTTGTTATACACAATATTAATGAGAACTAACAGACAATAATGCCAAGGAAAGTATAGGGGATGTTTTTAGTAGTAAATGTAAGGTAAATGTGAAGAAAGAAAAGTGGACGAAAAGATAGCTTGCCGCGGGCAGGGACCGAACCTGCGACCTTCGAATAACGCGTCCGATGCTCTACCAACTGAGCTACCGCGGCGGCCATCCCCCCGTCCACTTTATGGGGTATATATGTACATTTAAACGTGGGAGCGTCAGTCAGCGCCGCCAGTAGCCATGACGGCGAGTGTGGAACACTCTTTTTCTGCCTGTTGGCGTCACGTAGCACGTGAACTTATTACGAGCTACCGGCAGCCAGCAGCCAGCACCATCCGGCATCGAGCAGCAGCACCAACCAGCAGCCTGCATCCACTGGCAGCAGTCGTCCACAGGCCACCACGTCCCCGAATGAAGCTGCACCCAAAACCAGGTACGACCTCCGGGTACCTAGCGGCTCAGCTCGCCGCGTCTGTGCAAAGTGACATGCTGGCTGTGCGAACGAGCAAATACCATCCCCATCAGGTGCAATAAGCCATAAAACAGGTCCAAATTTTCTTAAACTTATGAAGCTCGTCGACAAACGGATTCGGCACGAACTTCATGTGCGTACCCTCAAGGCATATGTACCGGCAGGTACGGCACCGAAGGGGCTGCGCTTATCAGCATCACCTTCGATGCATAATTTTTCTAAAGCATAAATGGGAGAGTGGAACAAAATTCTCGATCACGCCACACTGGAGCTAACTAAGGTCACCATTAAACACTGTGAAAATACTCTAATGACACTTATAGACGAGGAGCGGCATGCAAGAACTAACCTTCCTCTTTCGTAATTGGAGGCCAAAGAACTCGACTTATTCGAGCAGAAGAAAACGGGAGAAATAGAAGAGCTTAAAACAAAGAAATTTGCGCGAGATAACGTGCCAGAACAAGTAATACCCGCTGTAGCCTACAACAAAAATACCCGACCGCCCCACATTCAGAAAGACCTACCGGCACACCCCAAAGAAGCAAACGTCATCAACCTTTCAGAAAAAGAACTTAGCAAAGACGAATTGACTGTACTATCAAGGAGACTTACGTTCTGCCCTAGCAATGGAAAGTACGATGAATTCACGCTTCTAAAAGATTTAGACGACTTCGCACGAAATTTACGATTGGAGGAATATTTCTTTGATAAACCCCAAAAAGATAATCCACTTTTCCGCGGTAACATTGGCCGGCAGTGGACCCCAGACGCCAACAGGGATCGACATTTGGATCTCTATATAGATGCGGTTCAGAAATATGTCGTACATGCGTACAAGGCGTACAAACCAAGTACGAATAATATTTCAAAGAAAGAAAGAGAAGCGCTTCTCGCGTTGAGCAACCGCGAAGATCTCGTCATTAAAGGTGGCGCGATTGTTATTCTTAATACATCGGATTACATTGAGGAAGGCAAGCGACAACTAAATGACAAGAAATTCTATAAACATCTCGATTCGGACCCTACAACCGAACATAAAGAAATAATTCTGACAGCTCTTCAGGAGCTTAGACGTGAGGACGAGATCAATCCACAGCTTCAAAAAGCACTTGTTACGGCACATTCAGCGCCAGGTCGTTTTTACATGCTCCGCAAAATTCACGAAGAGCGAAACCCTGGTCGACCAATCATATCAGGAACGGGAACATTAACTGAACCCATATCTAGCTATATTGACTCTTTAATCAAAAACATACCACCCACACATGAGTCTTTCTTGCGCGACACAAACCATTTTCTTCGGGAAATATCGGACGTAAAATTTCCAGACGGCGCATTCCTGGTAGCGTTGGACGTTAGTTCACTCTACACGAATATACCACATGACGATGGTATCAGGGCGCTCGTAGAGTCATATGGCAACCACAACCCTGACGCATATCCAAGCAAAAAGGTAATTGAAATTTTAACCCGACTTGTCCTCGAACTGAACAGCTTCGAATTTAACAACCAGTACTACCTTCAAATCAGCGGCACGGCAATGGGTACAAGAATGGCCCCAAACTACGCTAACATATTCATGCATCACATAGGGTCCAATTTCCTTTCAGGCTGTGATATCAGACCTTCATTCTATAAACGGTACCGAGACGACATATTCATGATTTGGACTGATTCAGAAAACGAACTCCTCAAATTCATACATGCATTTAACCAAGCACACCCCAGCATCTCTTTTACGTACTCCTACTCTAACACTGAAATAAGCTTCCTGGATGTACACATTCGAATAGAGGATGACGCGTTGGTCACTAGTGTATACAGAAAACCTACGGACAGGCAACGGTACCTGCACTTCAAAAGCTGCCACCCGCGCCACTGCAAGACCAGTATTCCCTATTCCCAAGCACACAGATTCAAAAGAATCTGCTCTCGCTCTGAGGATTTCCAAAAAAACACCGCACGTATGCGCGAGGTACTCCTCCATCAAGAATACCCACCAGCTATCATTGATGACGCGTTAAAAAAAGCGGCAAATCTGGACCGCCAGACTTTACTACACCAACAAAAAGGTACCGATCAGCAGCGCAAGAAAAATCTTGTATTGACTTTCACAAACAACCCACCCAACATTAATAACATCTTAAAAAAAACACTTTAACATATTGGAACAGAGCAAGCGACTATCCAAAATTTTCACTTCCCCTCCGGGTGTGGTATACAGGCGGCCAAGTAGTATCAGGGATCATTTAATAAATTCAAAGATAGGTACAAAGCCCCAAATTGGGTGTCGCCCTTCCGGAAAAGGAAGATGCAAAGTATGCAAACACATGCAGACAACAACCGTGGCGGAAAGCACACACTCACATTTTAAACACAAAAAAAGTGGTGCACTCGACTGTGACTCAAACAACATCATATACCTTTTGGAATGTGGGGTATGTAACATGCAATACGTGGGCCAGACAGACACGCCTTTTAGAATTAGGTTCAACAACCATCGGTCACATGTACGTTCCCTGCCTGGCCTTCCACTTTCTAAACATGTCGCATTGAAAGATCACAGTTTCGAGGGTATCAGGGTTACACTCTTGGAAAACAATTTTCGAACAACCAGAGAAAGGGAGCAACGTGAATCATATTTTATATACAAACTCTACACGATAAAAAGTAGAATAAATGAACACCCGGGAACCCTCTCCGCATTGCGATCATTAAAAAGCGCAAACGCCCTTCTCTAATCAGTCCCCGGCCCCTTGCCGCCCAGTGCGAGCATAATAATGTTTTGAATGATAGCGCTCCTCGGTGCAGCCTTGAGCTTATGCATCTCACTAACCAGGATTCATCTTCAATCACAGCCGGCATGCACAGATAAGTGGTCCCGGACGTCGTACAGTGTAGTGTACATCGTACAGCACTGCGCTTAAACTGTCATTACGCGAACAAGCTTTTAGTCCGTCTTTTTACTTCACAACCCTTACCTTTTTCTACACCTTTTCCTCTTCCAAAAAGAGCCGATGCGCTTAATAAATATTGATGACACGGCAACACTACCGGCCACTTCGGGTCTTACACCCAGGCCGACACGGAAAAGCATACGCTGAAAGCCCCACTCCCCACCCCACCAATTACTTTAACGCGGTAAACGACGAAGAAGTACGTCAAAAACGCCTCCCGTGGCCCCACACCGAAGTCGCCACACTAGATGCGCGGGGTCATTACATTGCCCGTTTGGGGAAAGGTGGGTGCGCAGAGGCTCTATTGTTGTCGCTACCTAAACGAACACAATGTCCGCGTCAAGCAAAACTCTTCTTACTGACCTTCCTGACTTTTCTTTTCTTTCTTCTTTTTTTTCTTTTTTTGTATTGCTGTTATTGTTGTTGTTGTTGTCGTGGTCCCCCCCCCCTTTTTTTTCTCCGCTACTTGTTACGTTCCTATTTCCCTTCCTTTCTGTCCTTTCCCATCCACTCTCAACATGCTATAAGAAGGGACACACACGCTGTAAATATTGTTATGTCCTGAAGAAGACGGGGCTCCCGTCGAAACGTAGACAAAATAAACAGTTGTTTTTATGAAGGCGCATATACTTTTATACTTATAACCTTGCGGCAACCGAAGTTACTCTTCCGTATTTATATATATATATATATATATATATATATATATATATATATATATATATATATATATATATATATATATATATATATATATATATATATATGTATATATATACATGTTGATGAACTTCAGTGGATCCGGTGGGAAATGCAGCTAAGAAAGGACGACAAACGTGTGAAACAAGCTTTACTAAGGTTTCGGCAGGAGGGCCTGCCTTCGTCAGAGTGCATGATACACTCACGATATATACACTGATACATGATACACTCAGATATATATATATATATATATATATATATATATATATATATATATATATATATATATATATATATATATATATATACATAATAAAGTCAGAAGGCAGAGGCAGAGAAGTAAACCACAGTCCCAGCATTCCGTTCGCTACACTACACCATGGGGAGGGGTAAAGAGAAAGAAAGATGGATATGAAAGCGGAGCGAAGAGCACCGGCGCGTGAACAAATAAAGAAACATCAAAGCTTACAAAAGCACGCTGCTTCCGCTACGTCGCACAAGGCCAAAGCACAGCGAAGCTGGTCAGCCTCGTGCGCTTCAGTGGCAAGGCTTAACCAGGTGCCACTACGTTATAGCCCAACGTTTATAGAACTTGTTTCAGTTGCTAAACTCCCCGCCTCCGCCGTACTCTGAAAGCGGCGCGCAACCGACTTCCGGTGCAGGTGGCGCTACTGCAGCAACAGGCACTACGTAGCAGACGGCGAAGCGAGTGAAGGCGGCGGACAGCTGCGATTGTCCGTGCAAATACTGAATTGCTTATCAACACAGTTGCGAAAACGACTTATTTTTCCGTTAAGGTAATCGTGTTAAATGGTACGGTTCAGCAACAATATCTGAGACCGGGTCTGCTCGTGTTCTGTGTTACGCGAATGACACTAGGCACTGAGCACGACCGTCGCTGCTGCTCTCGTCATGTTCATTGACACATACATTAGCGTTGCTCACTGGCTAAGTGCAATATTGAAATACCAGAAGAGCTGATTTCACAAACCTTGTTTTGCCTGGCTATTAGAAGAGTATGTAACGATTCTTGCAGGTATTTGGAAACAAATACCTCATTGCATAATTTCATCATAAGCTCGAAAGAATAATACCATTTATTGCTTTCTCTTCGTGCAATCCCTCCCTCCTCTGACAGCCTTCACCTTGCTCAATTACAGGTTTTATTGCAATTCGAAATTACTGATCATGTGAAGTGCGCAAGGAACGGCAAGAATACCGGGAAACGCCACTGCACATTGTCGTTATTCATATCAATATAAAGCAATGTAGTAGCCACCGTAATTGTATAGGGCGCAATTGTAGAATTTCAGTCTCGCAAGCGTGTGATACGGAAAGTTATTGATGTGCCACTCGATGAAATTTGATCGCGATAAAACGTGATCAGGATCAAAGCTTTCATTCATGACTGACTCGATCATTTGTGCAAGTTGCAGTAAGGGGGCCAGTCGCACTCGATGAACTACGTTCGGACCGGCCGCGACTAGCTAAAATGCTAGGTGCCCGTACCTTGCTACTTCGGTGCTCGTTAAACAACCCCAGGTTGCCGAATTAAATTGTCCGCGGCCCTGCACAACGGCGTCTCTTATATATGCCTGAGTAGCTTTGAGACGGTAAACCCCATAAACCAATGAATTAACGTTTCCTGCAATTATTACTCACGTGTACCTTGAGTGTGAATCAGTAGAGTAACCGGGGGGTGTGTTGGGTAATTCTACGCCCCTCTCTCCCCGGGAATTCAACTTCTGGCCAAGCCCATGCCGTCAATAGATCAGCCTCTCCGTACTCTGTGCTTTAGAATTAGTCGAAAACTATTATGAAAATTCAATTAGTGAAAGTGAGAGGTGGTAGATCGATTTATAGATTACATTACGGTATGCCAAAAATGCGCATGAATTCACTGAAATGTTTGCGGGGTTGCTTCAATATTTACAATAATTATACATGAACCTGTGAAGATTTTCAGGAAAAACGAGCCATTTCCTGGATTTCATGACTCGCTTATTAATGAACTTGAGAAAGCCAGCGAAAAAAGACGCATACTTGAACTAGGAAGGAAGACACAACACGACGCTAGACTTACACTGACATATGATTGAAAACCACACTGCCATAGGCGTGCGCAGATGGAGGGGGGGCAGGGGAACGCCCCCCCCCCTAGTCACCTAAGAAGAGGGGAGCGCGAAGTCTGCCCCACACATTGATTTAATAGGGAGGGGGGCGCTGCGATGAACTTTCGCCTCCCCCACCCCGAAGGGGAACCCTGCGCACGCCTATGGCTATGCACACTGCCCTCAAGCAATCCAAACAGCCAACACATCCACCATGCTCTCAGCAAAGTACAAAAAAAGGATATAAAACATCAAATTTGCCCTAACTTAATGTTTCCTTCTCTTTTCACGGTTTTCTCAAGTTCCTGCAGTATGAAGCACTGGCCCAGCAAGCAGCACTTCTTCAGTACATTTGCTTATTAAGTTGCGATTTGTCTGGCCGCCTTTTACCCCGCCTGGTTATGCTGAGACCAAGAGTGCCGCGGCCATTTGTTTGTCCTATTGCCACTGTGCCGTCCGGCACAGAACATGTCGGCATTGTGGATGCCTAACACGAGTAATCTCTTTTGCGCGTATTACAAAATCCGGACTATCTGTTCGTTGACACAACGCAGTGACGCATCTGATCTGGCGCGCCGATACGATCGCAGCCGTAGCAGCGGCCGCATCGGCGCGCACCTAGATGAAGCCTGACACGACAACAGCGCCACTCACCGCCTTCGCTTGCGGCGGAGCTGCGCAACAGAGCCGAGTTTTCAAACTGAAGTAGTTCTAGAAACGTTGGTTGAGAGCGCGATTGCAGCCGCTGTTCCGCGCGAAGCTTGCGGACAGCAGTACGGCCGAAGACTTCGCTGAACTTAGCCTTGAACGCGGTCCAGGAGGGAACGTCGGATTGGTGGTTCCGAAACCACAAGTGAGCAATGCCGGCGAGGTAAATACCGACAGTGGCCAGTTTCATGACGTCGTCCCATTTGTTGAGAACACTCACGAGTTCATAGATAGAGAGCCCGTCGCCGACGTCGTGGTCATCAGTGCCGCTGAATATTGGAGGTCCCGATGACGGACCGCGCCGGAGCACGCGGTGGCCCGTGGAGCAGGTAGCGGCGGGCTTGTGTGAGTTTCGGTGGTCATGGCGGCAGGTAGAGTCCGGTCGAGCAACTCCAGGATTGTTAGAAGATCTAGCAGCCTCCGCCAATTACAATAAAGAGCTGAGACACGGCGTCGACAGGAGAAACTGTAATATGACAGAGTATAGAATCGTAAGCCTAGCCAGCGCAAACAGCAACAACGTTCAGCACGAGCCGCTCCTGCGGTGCCCTGACGATACGACTGTGTAGCTCTTCAGGTGCACTCCTTCTTCATCACATTACTTCTAATTGTCTATTTGACACCACTGAATTTTCCATGGAATTTTAAATGTCTAAATTCTGTCCATGAAGTTATTGATTCTATGGTGTCTGCACGAAGGGGAATATCCTATAGCTATCGAAGTTATGATGGCCACTACAGGAAGGACCGAAAGTATTGGACCGTTCAATGCCGCTCTTGCTAGTGTGTCGGCCATTTCATTTATTTCTAATCCACAATGGCCAGGTACCCATAATAATTTCAAAAGTTTCAACTGTGGAGGAACTAGAGTAAGGAGCGCGTTTTATGGCAATTGATTTTGATGATGTTGTTAGAGACGTACATACTGACAGGAATCTGTTATTATTATTGCGTAATGGTCGTTCAAAGGAAGCTTGCGCAGCGCTAGTATAATTGCCGAGAATCCCGCTTCAAACACAGGGTCAAGTGTAGCTGGGTGGCCTTCGTTCTTTCTCTTTATTTTTCCTTCTGTCTTCTCTTTCTGTCTGTTTCTTGTCTATATATTTTCTATCTGTTGCTTTCTATTTTTCTTTCTCTCTCTATTTCTTTCTGGTTCTTTCGATTTTTATTTCTCTTTCCTCCCTTTCTTTCTTTCTTTCTTTCTTTCTTTCTTTCTATCTCATTCTTCCTTGCTCTCTGTGTTTTCTAACTCTTTCTACTGTCTTTCATGGTCTACCTTTTCCATGTCTTTATTCGATTTACATCTACCTATTTTTCTTTTCCTCTTTCTTTCGACCTCTTTCTCTCTCTCTTTTTTCACGTGTTCGTTTTCATTTGACACTCACACTTGCTGCACACGGCAGTGGGGCTTGCCCAATTCCTGTGGCGCATACCCACCTGAGGAGTTTCGCACAACGAAGCACAAATTACCAATACCCTAAACAACTCCACTCTACAGAGAATGAAGAGAGCGCGCGCGCTTCATGACGAGTTCTTTTTCGACGGAGCACAAGTTACCGACACCTTAAACAGGTTCGCCGTTAAAAGTGGCTGAGGATAAAGTTACGCGCTCGTATTTCTAAGTATCATGAATCACCAACTCGCCGAATCAGCCATTCTGTCGTGTTTGAATTTTATGACAGTACAATATTATTGGGCTTTGATGTACCAAAACTCCGATAATATTAAATGCGAAGCATTTCTTAGCGAACCTCACGCACTTTGGGCATATCTATCTATCTATCTATCTATCTATCTATCTATCTATCTATCTATCTATCTATCTATCTATCTATCTATCTATCTATCTATCTATCTATCTATCTATCTAGCCGCCTACGCCTGGGCGCTCTCCTGGTCGTCTCCATCACTTGTAATATACCAAAATTGGCAGAGCAGGGATCAGTGTATGACGAACATGATGCACTGGTCATGAAATAATAACGCAAAATACCTGTCGCGTACGTCATGAAACCCTTTCTCTCAGTCACGTGTGGCACATACCCGTATACCAGAGTTCCATGTTATGCGGGTGTGTGCCACAGGTGATGTCAGAATCTCAACGAACAGAGTATCCGCGAACACACACATTGACACGCAGGGAAAGTGATAGTAAGTGTTTGGGTTTTATGGCGCAGAACCACGATATGATTATGAGAGACGCCATACCGAAGTGCTCCGGAAATTTTCCATCATCGGGTATTCTTTAGCGTGTACCGAGATCGCATAGTACACGGGCGTCTAGCATTTTGCCTCCATCGAAATGCGACCACTGCGGCCGGGATCGAACCTGCGACCTTCGGGTCAGCAGCCTAGCACCGTAACCGCTACACCATCGCATGGCGGACGCAAGGAAAGTGAGGAAGCTGAAGACAGAACACCTCTGGAGGACGCTCAACTACTATCCACTCGTCCACGTGGTCCGCAACGTGGACGACGTGGACTACGCAAAAACCAGAGTCAATGCTTCCTACAATATATCTGCTGAAAGAACCAGGCCTCTCATCATTACCGAGGACCTACCTGACTTCGAACAGTGGAGTTATCAAGACCCAGAAGCAAGGAATCGCTTGGTCCTGGCGCCCGTGCTAAGCGACTTGCTAATGGCACATTTCGATCGGCAATTGCAGAAAAAACTTGGCGATTTCACTGTTGTACGGTATTTCGATCGTGGACGACTATCTGGTGCTTTTCCAGGCGGAGGAAAATCCATCGAAGCTCGCTCAGGCATCATAGATCATCTTTAGGCAACCCTCGACGGCCTAACCCTGACTATGGAGCTGCCAACTCAGCAGTTTGAGGTTTCCTGGACTAGAACTGCACTATTCGCAAGGGAACACGTCTGCACTCTCCCCGCTCCACTTAGAAGGCCTTGCTCCCGTCCTCTGGCCACTCCAAGCTACGCGGGGCATCGCGGTACAGCAAGGAACGCATTGCAGCGATCTTACAAAGATCCGGTGACAGCTGCTACCCAAACGGAGAGGTGAATGCTGACTGATCACGGTGATGATGACCTGCTTTTGTTGCAAGAAACGCACCGATGCTGCAGAAAAAGACACAGGAGACACGCCCAAAGACTGCGGTAATCTTACACGGCGTCTCACATCGCACAAAAAGAACGCGGTAGGTGTTCGTGTTGTCTTCAGCGCCCCAACAAGCTCGGAGCCATGTGCGTTCGCCAAGTGAATTCTCGTGAACACAGGACGCCGACTTGCACCAAGAAACACGTCACGTCCTTCGTCGAATGCCAAAGCAACGTCGTGTACGAGATCCCCCTGACGTGCGCCGCACTATGTACGTCGGTCAAACTGGGGGTGCCTCAACGAACGTCTAAGGGAACATAAGGGCACGTTAAAGAGTGGTACGGGAAGCAACTTGGCACTTCATTGCATAAAACAGTGCGCGTCAGCCCACTGCGCACCTGAGCTGAAGAAGACGCGAGTACTTAAAAGATATAGAAGAAAACAAGAGCGTGAATTATTTGAAGCATATGTCATCAACAAGTGGGCAGCAGATGCGTCAGCAAGCCGTCTCTTGACCTATTTTCATGTGAAATAGACTATCTCGATTATTAGTGCGGTAGGCCATTTTATCTGGTTTTATCTTTTTACTAGTGGCAGTGTTAGAGGTAACACGTGGTGCTTTTCATAGCTTTATATTTGCAATCGACGCAACTGTAAACAGTTGCGAGTGCTTTCCTGTCATCTTCTTTCTTATTCGTACGCGGCGCTACACCCAAAAAACCTGCATATGCTACGCTTCAACATATGAGTGTACGTATACCAATTCCACATTTCTCTGGCGTCATTCCGTACGGTTCGTCCTGTGACAAATTACGCCTCCGTCACTATCCTGTCGCATGCTTCGCATAACATCGATTCCCACCGGTACGTGGGATCTGCTGATTTTATTAGCATGTCGACATCTGCGGAAATTTAGGCACTAGTGTTCTTTGGGCGCGCACTGACATCGCACTGTACATGGGCCTCTAGAATTCGCCTCCATCGACATGCGACCACCGCGGCTTCATTGAATTTTACGATGTTTGTTCAGTACTGGCGGAAATTCTTACAATCAGTGATCAAAATATAACGCCGGTGTAATTAGCTGTTACACGTTTCGGGATGCATTCGACACCGAGAGTAAATGAGCTATGTTGAGAAAAAAGGGGAACGGTTCGGAGTAATAATTGTGCTCTACTGTATGAGAGAGTGGTAAGTACTCTGCTTGTGAACGACAGAAATATCTCCCTATGGTAGGTTACAACTTAGAACAATGTGTGTTCCGCCCACAGCCATCGTCCTCTCAGCAGAAGAATATTATAGGTACTCTGTCCATTCTCGTTGCTTATTTTCGTAACGTAAAGCGCTTCGGCGACTTTGAGAGAGCCGAGTTTCGCTATATAGATACGTTTGTTTCAACCAATCGCAGGTAGAAAACCTAAACGTCTTAGTATTCTGTGAGATATCCTGGCAATCTTTGTTGAGAACGCGACGAAGAGTATTTTCACAATCATAAACAGAAGAAACTGATTTATTTATTTATTTATTTATTTATTTCATTTTTATCTATTTATTTGTTTATTTATTTAGTTATTTATCGGCCCGAACCGGAAACGAGCTTGGTACTACAAATCTTGCAGAGGAGAAAGGACAGGTGTAGGGCAATTTTCACGTGGCACATTGTTTGCTTGGGAGGTTGCAGCAACTACAGCTCATTGTTTATCACGTAGCGTTTCTGATTGTTACGTTGTTTAAGTCGCTCACAACGTGCAGGTTCTTATAAGCTGGATGTCTGATGCGTCTCCACAGACACCCACAAAGGGACGAGGCGTTTGCAACAACACTTTAATACATACATGGGGAACAGCGCCACATCACACTGACAGAAAACCCAAAATAACAATTATACATGACTAAACCCTGAAGTCAGTCCTAAACTAGCAGTTCCTACGTTTATCGGAGCGAAGGAGTGCGAGCGTTGGTCTCACCAAGGTCCGTAGTGGTAGACCGCTTTCGGAGAGGAGCGCGTTAACCACTGGTAGAACAAGCCTTCCCAGGCTGCTAGTCCTAGAGGAGGCAACCGACGCCGTAGCCGCGTCCTGGCGGACACCAACGCCAGAGCTCGCGCCCGAAGCCGACAGCTCAGCGTGCCCACAGGCACAGGACGTCTCGCAGCAGGAAACACGTCAGAGACGCGCCGCCATGGACTGCTCGTACGTGGCAGGTCCCTCGGGCTCCGCTGGTCACCTAGGCTCGGGTACCGGAACCCGACAGCCGAGAGCATCGCCCGTATTCTTCGCTGCTTCTTTCGTCTCCCTCCTGCCACCAACGCGTCGCCCTTTCTTCCTCGCGCATCCCGTGGCCTTCTTCGATTGGTCCTTGCTTTCCTTTTTATTTTACATCCCAGCGCTCGAGCAACTTTCTTCGTATTTATCTTCTCCTTGATCTTGCCATGGCGCGCACTTTGAACACCCGCGCACGTCACTCATCACAAAAGCCCCCTTTTCATTAAGTTTTTGTTTTTATAAAAGAACTGCTGGCACTTGCGCGGTATGTAATTGACAACACTACACATGTGCACCGCAATGTTCAGTATACAGTTCTAATTAACACTCTTCATAAATTTTCATTCAAGCATAAGTGTCCCTATCCTAAACCCACACTTCACTAAACAGATCATACAACCCTGACCTCTTGACTCGCAATCTACCCATGAAGTCCCCCCGCGCCAGTATTCTCCGACCCTTTTATGCCTAACGCAAACATTAAACGAACACACTCGTTTCATGCTACATGAGTATCCTTGCTTCCTACCACATACCGTACTAACGACACACTCATTGACCATAGTATTTCCACTCAAGATAAATGTCAATTTAAAATCAACAGTTTTCTAAAACAATGATAAAACTACACGAAATGCTCAGCTTAACACATCACATGCAAGTTCAGAACAAGCAGAATATGTACACGGAATAAAACTCCGTTGCCGATATTCAAAATCCAGGAAAGCCACCGGTTATTCACATCGACGCTGAAGTGATTGCGTCCCAAATGAGACGAATGGCATTGGCCTTCGATCTGGCGCAAAGCACCGCGGACGCTTGGCGGCGTTTGCGCCCAGACATCTGTCTGGAAATCCCGATAACAGTCTGACACCCTGCCGACCTGATGGCCCAAAACCAGCAAACATCACAATCCAAGTGTAGGCGTTGCTTCCATGCACCCAGAGCGAGGAGCGTTCGAACCACTGTTTTAGGCCCATCGACACCTAGTCTGGACCGCGACCAGCTGGCTGAGGTTTCGAACTCTCTAAGAAACTGCCTTCTGCCTCCCAGGATGGCCCAAATGACGCCTCGGTTTCTTTATTGCTCAAAGAGCACTGTTCTGGGACTCTACTACCAGCCTCAACGTCAACATCCAATTTGGTGGTAGTTTCTTCGCCCTTTTCACATTTCCAGTTAGGTCACCACATAAGGCCATGTCATCGTATATTGATGACATTAGTTGAGACATTATTCGGTCAGCTTTGACCTGTGCCTCTGCTTTCTCGTCTAGCTCTCTCGGATAAGTTCGCTTATCATTAACCAGACAAGTAGGCCTCGCTTTCTCATCATGTTCGTCATTCGCATGGTGCATGACCATGTCTGAATCAATTGTAACTACATCTTGCAGCCCAAATGGATGATCTGAAGTTACCACATTAGAGTTCATTGTACGGCATTCGCCATAATAACACTGGAGGATCTCCAGTGTTTCTTCATTGGAGCTACTCTGAAAGTCCTTAGCCTCTTGAAGGCCCGTGCTTTGCCTCCCAGAGGTTGTCAAGCACAACACATCGGTAATTGAACATTTTTCTGTGCCCCTGAAGCTATACGCTGCTTCGTCGACCTCTACATGACCTTTCCTAGCTGCCTGGCTACACACCTTTGTGCCATCCTCTAGCTGAGTCCCTGACTCTAAAGAAAAGCTACGGCGAGGTTCCACGACAACCACACCGAAGGAGCGTAACCCGCGCCTATAGACACCGTTTTGAGAGCTCACCTCAAACTCCTGTTCCCTAGATCTAACCACCGACATATCGTGTGTCTCTTCTATCTGCGTCTTCGAAGTCCCTGCGAGCTTCAGCTTTAGCAGAAGCGTTTTCTGCTCTCGTTCTTCACGTTCTAACTGCAGCTCTCCTTCGCTCTTCACGTTCTGCGACCCTCTCCTCACGTGCTCGAGCTTCTCGTTCCTCAATCCATGCTTTCAGTCCGCGCCTTCCAACCCCATGCGCACTACCAACGCCGCTAAATCTGCCGTGCTCATCTTTCCTGACTAGTCGTCAGCCTCAGTCAAATCCTACAAATGGCCTCGTCCTGTCGCTGCGGACGCCATTGTTACGTTGTTAAGTCTCTCACAACGTGCAGGTTCTTATAGGCTGGATGCCTGATGCGTCTCCACAGACACCCAAAAAAGGACGAGGCGTTTGCACACAACATTTAATACATACATGGGAACGAGCACACATCACACTGACAGAAACCCAAAATAACAATATACAACTAAACCCTGAAGTGAGTCCTAAACTAGCAGTTCCTACGTTTATCGGAGCGACGAGGTGCGAGCGTTGGTCTCACCAAGGTCCGTAGTGGTAGACCGCTTTCGGAGAGGAGCGCGTTAACCACTGGTAGAAACAGCCTTCCCAGGCTGCTAGTCCAAGAGGAGGCACCGACGCCGTAGCCGCGTCCTGGCAGGGACACCCACGCAGAGCTCGCGCCCGAGCCCGACAGCTCAGCGTGTCCACAAGCACAGGACGTCCCGCAGCGGGAACTCGTCAGAGACGCGCCGCCATGGCCTGCTCGTACGTGGCAGGTCCCTCCGGGCTCCGCTGGTCACCTAGGCTCCGGTCCGAAACCCGACAGACGAGAGCATCGCCCGTCTTCTTCTCTGCTTCTTTCGTCTCCCTCCTGCCACCAACGCTTCGCCCTTTCTTCCTCGCGCATCCCGTGGCCTCCTTCGATTGGTCCTTGCTTTCGTTTTTTATTTTACTTTCCCAGCGCTCGAGCACCTTTCTTCGTCTTTATTTTCTCCTTGATCTCGCCATGGCGCGCACTTTGAACACGCGCGCACGTCACTCATCACACTGATTAGAGATAAAGAGAGCACGATTTAGAATGCTAGGAACATTACTGTGGGAGAGATCAGGTGTCCCGTGAGCCAGAAAGCGCCCAGAAAATGGCTGTCAATATAGGATGTAATGTTCACTATTATAGGAGCACTATTATAGGAGATCGGTAAGCCGTTCCGAATATTGAGGGTATTTTGTGTTCACAATGAAACGTGAATCATGTACAGTACCATTTGTAGTCTACTATGGGAGAGCAGTATGCCGTTCCAGTACCTAAATGCAGCTTACAAGAGCGAGATGTACACACCTTTGCCGGCAGCGTTCTGCAATTGGAGCCAATAGTACGAGTATGCGAGTTAATGCTCTATAGGTTCGCTAACCTCAAGGGTTCAAGTTTGCCGAAAAAATGTTTTAAAAATAGCAGCCCAAGCGTCACATGTACGCAGATTAAAAACTTGCCGAGAGCGCCGTCAGTAAAAGAAGCACTGAGCTGTATAATAGGAATGGCATATAAGACTTATAGTCTGTTTTATCTTAATGATCATGCTTAGAATGTACTCTTACCTGATAGAAGGCCTATGAACCACTATCCTAATGAGATGGAAGGCTTGCTAACTTTGGACGCTTTTCGCGAGAGATAGCTCTGGCAGAGTGGACGATATTTCATGCGTCAACAAAGAAATTGTGAAAATAAAAGCATAACGAGCTCCAATAATCATAGGCGAGAAACTTCGAGGCTGCAATACAGATGAGATGGTGCACGCAACTTGGAATATTTTTATCAGCGTAAGCGTTCGCGACTGCAGTTATGTGCTGGAAATCGGAAGCATCGGATGTTGGAAAAGAAGCTAAAAAGAATCAGTTTCGCCGCAGGGCGAAGCAATGAATGCGATAGCAAAAAAAATAAATTGGAATGTTACAGGGAGTAAGGCTGGCAGCTGAGTCCTTTAGTATCCGAACTGGTGTAACTAAAAAAAACATTGGTCTAAGGAAATACGGCCGCTCCAGGGAACGAAGCGGCTTTAGTGCAGTCTATTCTCGCAACTCGAAATAAAAAAATTGACAGGGTCTCTTAGGGGTTCACCTAAGGCGACTCGAAGGTGAAAGCCAGCTTATTTTTCTTCACAGTCGATGTACTGATCCTACCACGCCACCGTCCGAAAGCTTTCTGCACCTAACGTGGTTTTGCACTGCCTCCGTGACGGGCGCACCTTTGACCAAGCTACAATGTCATGTGATGATGTCCTTATGTGACGTTACATCACAGTAACGTCGCAACTTCTGGCTATCTATGACGTCATGATGACATCATATGGTGATGATGATATTGTTGCATCACTTGTCCCCGACACCGTGAGACGCCGACGTCGACGGTTAACTTTCACGTTTAACGAGGCATGTAAGGCTTTCGCCTTAAAGATTCCACGCAGAGCCTGCCCTGTAGTTCGCCTCAATGATGCCCATGCGTTTGCTACTAATCACTTGCCCTGAGTTCGTCGTTTGGTGTAATTGCGAGACCCACTCCCAGAAGAAGCGTGAAACGCACAAGGGCTCTCGCGACAGCGGTAGCTTGGGTGAACGTGTAACGACGAAAAACAACCGAAAAGTCCACTTTTCATTTCCAATGACGTCCTGTATCCCGCGCACGTTTTGCGTAATGGCCTTCCCTAGAACATCCTGGTCTGGCTGTATTGGCACGTCGTCTTTTCTTTTATTTCTTCCGTTGATTAGCGTCTTGCCGTAGTTACCAGCTGTTCGCAACCTCAGTATCTTAACCTAGTTCTTGCTCTACAACACGTTTATATGGTTCACACCTTCACGCGAGAATGCTCAGCCCAGTTTGTAAGAGTCCAGTTATAGACATGGGGGCGTCTGGGCTGTAAGCTGCCCACCATAAACGTTTCAATTGCGTAACCGATTCTGTGCTGATACGATGCTGATTGTGTACGGTAGCGCTAGAATGATTACCGTGTGTTTATGTCTCTTTTTATATCGCTACGCCTGTAGTGAAAGCTACCCACTACTTTGCAGATGGTCGCCTCGTCTAATTCTGGAAGCTGCAATGCACATGAGGTTGTTGTTACTCATGAGACGCGATGCCTCTCTGAAAAAAAAAAAACGAGTGATGCGAAGCGCAAATCCAGACAATGATGACCGAGCTATGAAGAAGTAATTGCGCTTAGGCGCTTTACTGAAAGGACTCCGTGTTAAAGAAGCAGGTAACGGCGCCTTCAGAAAAGCGCCGATTGAATCAAACATGTGCTACACGAAATCGGCTGCACGGAATCGACTGCACGGGTTCAACTGCGCATCGATCGCACTGGCATGCGATTTGCGTTGCAGAATGTTCGATGTGCGCTCGCCTGAACTTATCTTCATATTGGCTGTACAACCTGGCACCTGTGAGCATTGAAGGCTTGGGCAGGACATTAAACCTCGTTTTGAATGCCTCTTAACAAGAATTCATGGTATGGGAAACGCCCGCACCTTGAGTCCTCATGTCTGCCAAATTGCACATTCACTTCACACAAGTTGTGTAATGCGTGGGGATGATTCTGTAACCTTCAAGTGTACACAATACCTAGCGCACTGCTGGTCGCGATAGCGCTTCTGCGTTAAAGATACCTGTGAGAGTGCCTCTGGCCATAATTGGATAATATACAGTCGCACTTCTTGCAAACACAGCAGCATACAAGGCCGCAACCAGCATGTGATAGTAGCAAACGCTTGTGAACCTCAGTTGGACGAAGTTCCTAGTGGCGGATTCTTTGACGAATTTCCTAAACCAACTTGCTAACTTCCGACCTCGACAAGACCTCTGATTTCTTCCTCGCCGCTGTATTTCGCGAGCGTTGCGCAGGCACCATTTTTGGTTTACAAATTCGCCTGGCCACGTTATATTTATGGTGGCGTTGAGTTCTTTCTACGTTTTTCTGCAGCATTCATTATGCATTTATTCTCAGAATATTATTAACACGAGAGTCTTTCATGACGGGGTCCACCAACACTTTCTTGACGCATTTCTTCGCGGAAATACGCCCAGCAAACTGAAAGCCATCAGATGGCAAAGGAAATAGAAATGCATTAGGAACAAGGTTCCGATAACAGTATTCGAACCCATGACCTCTCGGTGCGGGACGGTGGTTCGCGGGCGTTCAGCCCACGACCTACCGCCAACCTCATTACGGAATCTACATAGACGTGCCTGTTATCTTTCATACGTTGCTCTCACAGTTGCTCTGGATGGCTGATGCGATGGATGCTATATTACGTGTGCCCCTTTATTACGGGGGGGCGGTGACATGCCATTCTCGAAAAAAACGCGACGTGGCTACGAGCGTTCCCGTTCGGGCGACTCTGTCCAATAGAAGTGCAACATCGTCTCAACGCGTTTAAACCACACTCCGTTAGGGGCGGTCTTTAGGCCCAAAGCCTCGGCGCATAGCATCCATCCATATCAAGAAATAGCTCGCCGACGCTCGCCTGGTGGTCGCGCTGCCTTCCCCGTTCGCCCTATGAGAATTAGCGGCCAGCCTTGAGGAAAGACACGACACGCGTAGGGTTTCTCTTCGCGTTTCACTAGGCTTTGAAGAAGTCAATACCGAGAATCAGTGTTTATTATCTGCTTGCTGATGCCATCTTTGCCCGGGATTCACTGTACGCGGTGTCCAAGTGCAAGTTAAGAGCTTCAGCTACCGCAAAGGTTAAATCATGATCATGGGCGTTAGTCGTCGGTACGGAGATGTACCACTTGACGTCAACGAGATTGCGTCCACATCAAGTGGCGCTATATCTGTCAAACAATAGTAGACATTGAACAGGCTCTCATATACCAAAGCACTCTAAACAATCAACTACTCCTGTGAGGACACGTTTCACTTTCTTGTTATACCGATTCCTATGACGGAGGGATGTTTTGTCCATGTATGCTTTGGCGTCCGCTCTTGCGCACCAAATATTGCGAAAAACTTGCAGGGTCCCTGATGCATTCACATAAAACAACTGCAAGGTGAAAACCATCCGGCGAGGTTATATTACTGTGCAGTTTAGATCGCGCGAACGCCACGAATACTAAATAAACGCGCACCTGCACCCACGCTTCCGGGGAACGCCGCCTTTATCCATTTAGTCACGGGAACACCGAAAAGGCGGAGTGAGCGAGCAGCCTGCATGGCCACGTGATAATTGGAATCGCTTTTTGAGGCGCGAAGTTTAGATGCCTCATCAAACGGGAAAAAGAGACCGTCGGTGGTCAACAAGAAGTGATGCAAAAAAAAACATTCTCCTAAACTTCGTCGTAGCGCGGCAAAGGACACGCAGACGAGAAAGAAACGTACGACGACACACAGCACTGACTTGCAACAAATATTTATTTCTGTTTTCCAGCAATATTTGTAACTCTCACCGTCACGTGACACGTGCGCATTTCTTTTTGTCACACAACCGACCTGTAAACCACGAGGCACTTTTCTATGTGGCCTAATCAATTCACATTGTAGATACTGCAACTCATTCGGGGATAATGAAATCAATGGGTTGCTGGCACATTGGTCACCAAGTACGGCTTTGTTGCGTGCTTCTATAAGTAGCCGTGTCGTCTCGCACCTATTCCTGTTCAAGATAAGCGCTTCATTGAATTTTAGTTTGCAGCCACATTTCGTGCAATGGATTGCCAAGAAGCCGTCAGCAGCCACATTTCTTTGTTGCAGTGCTCACGCAACCTATCATTCACGTGTCTCCCAGTTTGCCCTATGTGGATTTTCCCACATGTGAGATGTGAGGGGAATGCGGCATACAACACATGTGGAACATTCGGTGAACTTGTGTCTGAGCTTTTTTTTTTGCGATAGCAATTATATGGACAGTCTCGGCTGGAAAATGTCCGCCCCGTCGCCGTCATTCACCGTATATGTATAAGTATGTATATATATAGAAAGGCCACAAAGAAAAATAATTAAGAAATTCTTTCCGACGCGCGGAATCGAACGGGTGACCTCTCGCTTTGCAGCCCGCCGCGTTAGACGTTAGGCCACGACAGCACCGTCTCTCAGCCTGCTAACGGCGAGCTCCCATGTAATTCAGCAGCTTTCTTAGTGGCCACATAGATGGCGCGACGTGCGCGCGTGTTGCGCGCTTTAAGATCGTTGCGAACGCCGTTGCTGTTCGCTCTACAGGCGTCGTCGCTTTCGTGCGCTTATCTCAAGGAAAGAAGGGGCGGCCGGTGGGGTGCTTCGCTTCGCTCGCTGCAGCGGCCGCGTTTGCGAAAGGAGCGCGCTGTTCAAACAGAAATAAGTAACAACTGTGACAATTAGTTCGCGCTCATCTAGTGTGTACGGTTTGTTTCGTGCGTCCTGCTTTAAGCAATGCGCTTCAAGTGTCGAGCTGTGACGCATTCGCGCTCGTCCTTTGTGAGCGATGCGCTGGCAATTTCGAGCTGCTTTCCGTTCTTCGCGTTACATTACAATTTATTGCTATCGCATCATTGCTTCGCCGTTGCGGCGAAACTGTGACTACATATGCCAGCGCTGATCCCTTCTGCCTTCGTCTTCCTACAGATACAAGTTTGTTAGGCGCACGAAAACACCATTATTTTTGCTATTTTGGCAACCTAGTTTATTCTATTGAGACACCATGAATATATGGTATGACGGCATACTTATTTACACTGCGACACGCGCCATCCGCATCTCGAGCGCCATTCAAAGTTTTAAATGCGAAGCATTTCTTTGCGAACCTCTGGCACTTTGAGCGTTTCTATCTACGTATCTATCTATCTATCTATCTATCTATCTATCTAGCCGCCTACGTCTGCGTGCTCTCATGATCGCCTGCTTAACTTGGTGTAGACCAAAATTTGCATAGGAGGGTAAGAGGATTTGACGAATATGACTGCCGGGTCATGACATAAAGAACGTTAAAATCCTGTCCCGTACGTCGTCAAACCCTTTCCACTAGACACGTGTGGCACATACCCGTTTACCACGGGCCGTAGTGTACGGGTATGCGCCACAGGTGATTCACAGTTTGTCTACCCAGGAACGGCGAGAAGAGACATTGGTAACTTAAATGCTAGAGAGTTAAGTAAAACCACATCGGCAGCGTTGGCTCAACGAATGGAAATAATGAAAATTAGGATCCCAGCAGGAATCGAACCCAAGCATTCTACGTGGCAATCAGGTATTCTACCACTGAGCCACGCAAGGTCTATAAATTGGTTTGGAAAAACAGCCTACCCCAGGCGTAATAACGGCGAAACGTCAATCGTGGTTGTGGTGCTGGCTATTTAATTTTACAAGAAAGCAATAAACACTACATGATACTCCTACGATGTGTACTCCTACGATACGGGCGTCATATCAGATTGGCGTCTGTAGTTCTAGTGTTCGCTCCGCCTTTATAGCAGTCTAATAAACATTACGTTTGTATTCCCATGATTTAGCAAGCTATATTGAAACATTGCTCGACCCCGGAGAAAATGCAATAACGAAAGTTACATAGGACATCCACATCACCGCATCGTAAAGTGCACTTCGTCCACCAGAACGACGAAGTGTCCTCTTCATTTCTTAAGAGTCTGGGCGATTGCTTCATGCTGACCGAGGTTGATGTCAGATTGTTTGACAGCCATTTGTAGACTAGGCTATGTAGGCCACATACGCCCAGGTAGTCTACGAATACGACAAGCGCCATCCACTGATCTTGGTCTACGTAACAATATTCATTCCTACCAGCCTCGACGGCCTATGCCTGACCAACGCGAAAGGTGGCTTCAGGTTCCGACATGTCGCCGGCTCTGTCGACAGACAATTTGTCGACGAAATGACCGAGGCATCCACGAATTCGAACAGCTCTACTATACCACATACTTCAATACACATGGGCCTCGCTTCACCACGATCACGACCGGATCGTATAACAAGTCATGACCAGCTGCTGGTGCTCACTGATCACGATGATGTTGCCCTTGCTCAAGAACTGTCCAGAACTTCTTGCACACATGTACACGGGTTCGTGAAACGCACGTGCGTTCTCGGGACACGTATAAGCACCACATATCAGCTTACCGCTTCCGGTGTTGGTAATACCCACGTTGTCATTGGCAGCGTTACCCAACCGTAAACAACTGCTTATATAACACATATGCAGCTGTTCAACATATATATGTGTGCGTTTAAAATATATACAAATCTTTAGCGTCATTTTCTAACGTGTCGCCTCAGTAAAAAAAATTACGCCACAGTCACCTACCCGCCGCATGCATCGCATAACCTCGACTCCGACGGTACGTGGGATCTGCCGAATTTTTGAAGCAGCCCTTCCGCGAATTACACGGGAACGTGGCTTGGGTATCCAGCGTAGCTCAGGCGCGAAACTTGTTGTGCGAAGCTATCGCGCATGGTATACTGGCACAATTTTTCTTAGAGCATTAAGGCACCTTCTAGCATTGCCCTTTTTGCTAGCTTATTGTGCGCTGAGTGAAACACTAAAAGCGGCTTATTTGCCCTAAGTTCAGATCGGTGAGTATAAGGTTAACGTCCAGGAATCTCATTCTACCGCCACGCGGGCACTTCAAAAGTAATTTCTACTGGTTTTAGACAGTGACGAATATTAGTAAACACTAATGCGCAATGCTTGTCAATACTTTGGGAAGTACAGTCAAGAAAGGCTTCGAGAGACCTTCCGGGAGCGGAGGGCACGTGTGAACCGTTCGGGGTTGTGAAGGTTTCCAGCAGTATTTGTAACTCTCGGTGTAACTCCTATACCCCTGTCACACTGGATATTTTAATGTCATTCGAATGGAATGACATTCGCACCTAATGACATTATGCGGCTGCTACACAGTGATATTTTATGTCATTAGAGGCGAATGACTTAAGCAATCGAATGAGTTCGAAAAACACATCCGCTGTCGAAGTCGAACCGAATTATAGTCTCTACACCAGAGACTACTAAAATGTGTCATTTAGCATTTCTCAATTCGACACGCATTCGTGCAAACACGCTATTAATGTTTCTTTTTTGAAGGCGTCAGTGATTTTAACGAGCACAGGTGTACGGAAAGCTGTCGCTAAATGTTTTTACTCTCCACCTCAGCGGCGTCTGGCCGCCGGCACTGTCGGCCATAATGTAAACAAACAGACGCCTGTGTGCATGTGTATCTACAGCGTTGGAATGAACTCCACGGGCGCACTGGACCGGAGGTGGAGATGTTTGCTCTCATAAGGCTATGGGAAGACAATTGTGCGCAGTTTCGTTCAAAGCTGTTTTCCCGCATGGACGCTCGGGAGACCGCGTTTTGAAAGCGAACCAAAGCGGAACGCTCTGAGTTTCCGTCAAATCTCTTCTTCTGGCTTATGCGTGTTCCTTGCAACGATAAGTACAAAGCAATTAAATTTTTTACTTGCTGCAGCTTAGCGTTGTCGTTCAGCGGTACTAGAGTGCCTAGAATAGCGGTACTGCCACGTCAGCCATTCTATCGGCTGTGGCTACTGGCTAAGCGTCGTCTCGGCTTATGGTGGCCAGATATCCTGCGATATGAAATTTTTATCAGTGTTTATCTAGCGATGCGAATTCCCACATGCCTTTTAAAATAAAGAACTTCGCTTTCATGCCACTCTACATTTACCTCCCTCAACTATTCCAGCCATTTTTTTCTGAATTATCGACATTGATATCAGGAACGAATGACATTACTTTTTCCTGTGTCGCACCGCCGCGGATCGATTGGCATTCGTTGCGCCGAATGACATTCGAACCTAATGACATTAACCTCCAGTGTGACAGAGGTATTAGAGACCTTGGTGTGCTTGCCGCACACCAAAGTGTCCTTTGGTGTGCGGCAACTCGAACCTCCGCAGGATCGCCGAGACCAGGATTGTACTCGCGTATCACGTCGAACGTCATGCCGCGCTGGTCGTCCGAGCGAATCATCGACAGCGAGGACACCTGATTGTCGAACCAGAGTCGATCGCAAACCTCGCCCGTAATGCAATGCAGACACGGTACTCCTGATATACAGTACGTCTTGGTACCGTGACGTTGAAGTTCCCAATAATCTTACCGGTACAACAACCAGTATAAACAGCAGTGTTCTACGATTCGTATGTCGTGCGTCAATATTCTATTCTGTGCGCAGATGCGGAGACACTTGCATTGCGTTAGTTGGCTTTCCTGCAGTGAGGTTTCGGCGCTCACGAACCAATCAGTAAGACAAAAAACGGGTCACTTTAGCACTTTCCCTACTGAGTTTTTCGGCTACAAATGATAAAAATACCGATTTTCTATTTGCCTGTTTGATCCCACGTGTCTTGAAACAATAAAAAAATTATTCACAGGCGCTTTATGCGCAACATACATGCAATATTTTTTTGAAAATGTGCGTAAGATCGGCTTCACTGCACTATACTACTGAAACCTTACCTCTCCACGCTTCGATGGAGAACATGACTCTTTTAAATAAAATAAATAAAGCCCAGAAACGCGAGTCTGTGAAACCAAACTTTGGACGCGCCTCTGGAGGTTTGTTGACATGTCTATCGGCGTCCACTACCGATACGTCGAGACGCGGTCGTCGTCCGAGTTCGATTTTTTTGACAAACTATGCTGGCTGTTTAGTCGCCGCCACACTCGCCGGATAACGGAAATTCTTCATTTAACAAAGCTTGTGCTAATAAATGCATTTTTAACACGAAAGTGTTTTATGCAGGGGTCCATCAAGACTTCAGTGACGTATTTCCGTCACGGAAATGACGTCGAAAAACATTACACGACCAGATGGCAAAGAAAAAAGGTGACGTCAAGGGGCTTCGAACCCACGACCGCTCGGTCCCAAAAACAAATACCGGGCACGCTATCCACTAGGTCATGATCGCAGATTCTAGAGGCTTTACAAACACGCCTTTTATATCTACCACTCTCCTGGTCGGCGGGGTAGTGTTGCCCTCTGGGAGCGGTAAAGTAAAGTAAGTCGTCATTACTGTGGCCTCCGCGATTAGCACCTGTAACGCGTTACACGTCTGTCCCATTCAGCGTGTTTTCAATAGAAGTTCAATTTTGTCGATGCTTTAACACACCGCGAGGTGGCGATCTTAGCCCAAGCGTCGTAAATGTGCCGGCCTCGCTCATAGCATCGCGCTAATCCAAACCAAAAATACCTCTGCGACGCGCGCCTGCCTCACCTGGCTATAAAACCGCGTTCCCCGCTCATGCGCTCGCGCCGAGAAAGATCGAGGCTGGGCTACCGGGGCGGCACGGACGCGCTTTGCGTTTCCCTCTAGTCCGGCCGTGGTGTTCACTCACATTTTAACATGCCGCGGGATGGCGACCAAGTCCTGCGTCCAATATGCCACGCTCTTCTGGCTATCACACCTCGCTCTCTGATTACGCTTTCACCGTTAACTACTACAGCTAACACAAGGGTTTGTTTAATCATTTAACATGGACGTTAGTCGTCGGGGTGCAGATGTACCACCAATCATCAAAGTGGGTGCATCCACTTGAAACCGTCCTATAGCTGCCAGACATCAGTATACATTGTACAACTCTCTTATATCAATGTACAGTAAACATTCAGTTACTTCTGTAAGGGCACGCTTTAGTTTCGTGTTATTCGGATTCCTATGGCGGAGCGGTCAACAATTTTTTTTCCTGAAAGGAGCTGCTCCGGCACTCGCGTGCCGCTTGCCCAGAGGGGAGGACGCCATTTTCGAATTCCGGTTACATAACTAAAGTCATTTTTTGGTGGAAATGTATGCTTTGAACATGTTTTTTAATCTTCTGTTGTGCCGTGTGTTGAAACGAAATGTTGGTTTCATGGTGGACGAGCCCAGCTCGTCTTCGGTAAGGGATGGGTTAAATCAGGAAATAGGCCGTGGCGATACCGCCCGACAACGACATTCTATGGAAGGTCGTAACGCACAACATGTGCGGGAATTACTAGAGCGCGATACAGGACATCGTCGAGAACAATGAACGCACCGCATATCTGTCGTTTTATGCTTACCTGCAAGGACCGCTGTCGCGACAGCAACGCTTGCTTTGACGCCTCTTTTGTCAATATTCCTCGCAAATATATACCAAACGAGAAACCAAAATCAGGTCATTAGTAACAAACGCTTCCGCAATAACTTAGACGAATTCCAGAGGCCAGGTTGCGCGTGGAATGTTCTCACACCTTCTTCGTATACTTTTCGAAACCGGCAAGAGCTCCGATTTGCTGTGCAGAACTGAATTCGTGACTTTCGCGCTGATACCATCTTATTTGCGTTTTATTGCGATAACAATTATATGAACACACTCGGCTGGTTTCTTCCGACGCTGTTGCCGTTGCCATCGCTGTCATGTCCCGGATATGTATATGTCTGTATATAAATAAAAGCCTGTGGCGCGTGGCCCACAGGCTTTTATTTATATATACAGACATATACATATTTTATTTATTTATTTATTATTTATTTATTTATTTTTATTTATTTATTTATTTAACCTCAGGGCCTTTCGGCATTACAGAGGGGAGTGGGTTACAGAGGAAAACACTTTAAAAGGAGCGAATAATAACAATGGTAACAGTACACTGCAATTAATAAATATTTGTTAATTATACAATACTAGCTGAGTATGTCAATATACTGTACAACGAGGAAATGAAGAAAAAGAAATAAAAAATGAAAAAATAAAGTGAGTGTTATTTGATTATTATACAATATTAGCTGGGGATGTAAAATACAGCGTTGAAAACAAGGTGCTTCTTTTTATTTAAGGCATAATGAGACTGACAGATGTAGCAATAATAACCAACCATATAAAAGGGCAGGTAACATTAGTTGATACAAGTGATTGTTACTATACAATGTTATATAATTCTTTACGAAACTTCTCGTTGTTAACAATAGATACAATATCAGCTGGAAGGTCATTCCATTCACGTGACGTGCGAGGGATGAATGATTCTGAAAAGCATGTTGTGTTACAAGCACAAATTCTAACTTTGTGCTGATGATCAATGCGGTGAGATAAGTAATATGGTCGTGACATGAATTCTGGGTGTAGAGTAGGATGGTGATAAAGTTTATGAAAAAATGATAAACGAGAAATTTTACGGCGTGTAGCCAGTGACTCAAGACCGAGATGCGATTTCATTGAGGATGCACTTACCATTCGGTTGTAATTCCAAAGAATAAAACGACAAGAGTTATTTTGGATTAGTTCGATGGAATGAGTTAGGTTGTCGTGATAGGGGTCCCATATAGCTGATGCGTACTCTAGCTTTGGCCTTAGCAATGTTTATAAAGTAGGTAATTTTAATGGGATGGAGCAGAGAAAAGTTACGGCGCAAATAACCAAGGAAACGGTTGCCTTGATTAGTTATGTACTCAATATGTTTGTTCCATGTTAGGTAGATGTTATATGTACGCCCAAGTATTATATGAATTTGTAGCTTCGAAAAAAATGTTATAAGATGATATACGGGCCGACAGCTATTTGATCTAGATATTCTCATAACTTTGCATTTGTTAATGTTAAGCTCTATTTCGCCATGTTGACACCAGTTGCAGATGTTGTTAAGATCGGCCTGAAGAGTAGCGATAGTCTTGGGGGGGTAGTCATTTCTTTCAAAATTACACAGTCATCGGCAGCAACAAAGTATATTAGAAGCTACTGCCGAAGTCAAGTCATTAATATAAATAAGGAATAAAAGCGGTCCCAGAACCAAGCCTTGTGGCATTCCGGACTGAACGATACTAAGTGGCGAGTCATGATGATTAGCTGTTACGAACTGGCAACGATTAACAAGGAAGCGACTCAATCCATTTTAGAAGGTTACGGTCAAGGTTTAGTATGTTTAGTTTATGAAGTAACAGTCTATGGCTTACTTATCAAAGGCTTTTGAATAGTCTAAAAAATGCAATCAGCAAGGGAAGAACGGTCAAGTATCTGGTGTAGTTTGTGAGTAAAAGACAACAACTGTGATTCACAAGATAGGGTTTTGCGAAATCCGTGTTGTGACGGTGTAAAAAGGAGTTAGATTCAAGAAAAGCCATCAGGTTAGTAAAAATGATATGTTCTAATAATTTGCAGCAGGTGCTAGTCACTTATATGGGACGATAATTTCTAGGTGAGGTTTATGCTTCCAGATTTATGTAAAGGAATAAATTTACCTGTTTTCCCATGCGAGTGGGAGAGATGATGGGTTGAGTGGTTGCTGGAAAATTTTAGTTAGTACAATAGAGCTATATGAAGAAGTGTTTTTAAGGAATTTGGCACTGATGTTGTCCAATCCAGGTGACGAATGCATCTTCATTGAATCTATTAGTCGTATTACACAGTCACCTCGATAATTATCGGATGCATTGGTAAATAGTTATAGTTGTTCAATACAGGCAGAGTAATATCATTAGTTCGCGAGAAGTTGTTTACGAAAACATCGTTCAAGAGTGCCTGCGCAATGGCTTTCTGGAACAGGGTTACCAGAACTATCATTAAGAGTGAGGAATTATCGGAAAGGGGATGAATGACTCGCCAGAATTTTCTGACATTGGTTAGTAGCATAGATGGCAATGTGGATGATAAAACTGTTCCTTTAGCGAGTTTGAGAGCGGCTACATAGGCGTTAGATGCAAGTGTGTAAACTTTCCAATGGGAGTCAGTGGGCGTTTGCTTTGCCGAATGATACAGACGTTTTTTTCTTATAGACAGGCGTTTTAAAGTATTATTGTACGAAGGTGCGCGTGGATTACAGGTTATGGCGCGGGTTGGGATGTGTTTGCTTGTTAGACGCTCTACCTCAGCCTCGAACATATTCCAGTTTGACTGCACAGTACGGTTATCAAAGTCCTTCAGAAATTCATCCACAAATTCGCACAGTTCGTTGTTTATTGCTTCATAGTTGGCTTTTTTAGAGTCTCTAATAATTTTCTTGCTTTTTGTAAGTTTTTGAAGCGGAACATTAAGGTGAAAGGAAATTATCAAATGATCACTAATACCTGGCAAATAATGAGTGTCCGATGCATATTCAGGACAATTGGTTAAGATTAAATCGAGAGTGTAGAAGTATTTTGTGTAATTCTTGTGGCTGAGTCACCATTTTACATAGGGAAAATGTAGAACAAAACCCCGAAAATCTTGCGAGTCAGAAGAGGATAAGAAGATCAGGGTGTCGGAACGAAATGTTTTTCTTTTCGGTTTTAGTTTCGTTCCACCGCAAAAGTTCCGTTCCGTTTCTGTTCCGGATCGAAAAAAAGCCGGCAGATCGCACGCATTGTGGGAATCGATGTAATGCGAAGCAGCCAGCAAAGAGCTGCATACATCGTCTTGTATGTTATTGAGGAAAATGCGTGTCATGGTTTTCATGTTAACTCCTATTATTTATGTTCGTCACACAGTAACGTCGCGCAATACCAACTTCGGGGTCGATCAAGCTAGAGAAACGGCCGCCAGCGCCCCATGAGCGTGGCACGCAAGTCATGCTGTACATGACATACGTGTCATGACTTTCATGTTAACTCGTGTTATTTATGTTCCTCACACGGTCACGTCGCAAGATGCCAATTTTGGTGTATATCAAGCTAGCGAAACCGCCGCCAGCGCCCCATGAGCGTGGCACGTAAGTCATGCTGTACATGACATGCGTGTCATGATTTTCATGTTATCTCGTGTTATTTATGTCCGTTACACGGTCACGTCGCATGATACCAATTTTAGTGTATATAAAGCTAGCGAAACGGCCGCCAGCGCACCATGAGCGTGGCACGTAAGTCATGCTGTGCATGATATGCGTGTCATGATTTTCATGTTAACTCGTGTTATTTATGTTCGTCACACAGTCACGTCGCAAGATACCAATTTTGGTGTATATCAAACTAGCGAAACGGCCGCCAGCGGACCATGAGCGTAGCATGTAAATCATGCTGTACATGACATGCGTGTCATGATTTTCATGTTATGACTTGTCATTTATGTTCGTCATACAGTCATGTTACGCCATACCAATTTTGGTGCACATTCGATGAACCAAGCGACAGGAGAGCACAAAGTCGTAGGCGGCTAGATAGATAGATAGATAGATAGATAGATAGATAGATAGATAGATAGATAGATAGATAGATAGATAGATAGATAGATAGATAGATAGATAGATAGATAGATAGATAGATAGATACGCTCAAAGTCGCAGAAGTTCGCTAAGAAATGCTTCGCATTTAAAAAAATGTTCCGCAACGGTTCGTAGCGGTTTTTTTTTTTTGTATGCAAGAAATTTAAGTAAAGGTAATCATTAAAAACATTGGATTCGTTATGTAGTTACTAGCCCTCCTCTTAAGAAAGTAAGACAAGGGTAACATACGTTCTTCGGCTTCTTGAGAGGAGTGGAAGTAACTGTACCACGAGTTCCTACCAACTAGCACAAACCAGTATCAATTTCAAAGTCATTTAGTATTTATTTTCTCAAAAGACAAACACGAATTTTTTCAGTGGGCTCAATGCTTTGTGTCAAGGGAGTGAGCACGACCTCAGAAGCAGCACGTCATTGAGTGTACTCTCTTACATGCGAGACCGCTGTTCTGATAAAAATATAGCCAGGCCTGTGCCGAATACGCAGCACAGTCACAGCGAAAGTTGAAAGGGCGGACTTTGTAGAGCACATTTTAGAGTCTCTTGGGGCAACTAATACAAGTACACATGCAAGGTACCCACTGCGCCATAAATCATCGCAATTTTTCTGAAGTAGCGAAGTTACCACTATGCCATTTTTCGTCATTCTTTGGAGAATCGTGGCACCTGTTACACATCTGTGAGGCATTATGTGCACTTTGTGTTGTGGCTGCTGATGATGAAGTATTATGGCTGAGCACTTTGCAGTAAGTGGGAAGCGGGGTTGCCGAATGGGCGCCTCCATACCATTCCAATTCCATTCCGGGGAATTAGAACTTGCCGCAATTCCATTCATTTCAATTCCTCGGAATGAAAAAACTTTGCCCATTCGGACACTGGGAATGGTCGGACAGCTCAATTCCATTCCTGCAGTTCTTCAATGCAGGAAAGGTTGACAGTTTTATCGAGTTAAGAATGAACGCCCCATAAAGCTGATGTCACCAGATGCATTAAGAACTGTAAAAGTACGCAAAAAACGTTACCAAGGTCGAGGGATAGTAGCTTGGTTAAATATCTCGTGCAGTACAACCACCCTACTTATTCCCATAGGGGCAGTTCTCCCGCTACCCATAGTAATGCATGGTCAGCATGTTTGAACGAATGGTGGTGTTTTAATAATGTTTAAGCTTAAATGTGTTAATGCTAAAATGACGACATAGCGCATTTTTTGCTGACAAAAGTGGTATTCAAGAAGACTAAGCAGTTTTGCCACGCGTCTCGAGCGGTTGGGAATATGAAGAAAACTAAGATTTGGTTAATGGGGAAGAAAACCCTCTAGACCTGCTGGTATTAGTTGGAACAGTGCACCGCTCGGGCACCTTGTGCCTTTGCATCGAATACGGAACGCGGGCTGCACTGCTCGTCGGCAGTCACGCTTGTCAAGCGCGCCTCGCAAGCATGGATGGGGTGAGGAGAACTTTCTGTGTTCGCCTGTGCACAGGTATGCAATGTCTTCCTTGCCGCAAAAGTTATTTACGTGTGTCAGGTACTAAACTGCTCGTGAGATAAAGAACAGGCTGTGCATAGAGTATTCGCCACTTTCGTGTGGGGGTATCAATGGGAAGCAACGCGCAGAAATAATTTGTTTTCTACTTTCGGTATCTGCTGGGATAATGCATTGTTTGTACACTAGCTTATGCTTCGCTTTGTAGAAGGCGCGTTGCTTAAAAATGGACCGTGCTGTAATTAGCCAAGGCATTTTAAAATACTGCTTTATTGTTAATTTCGAGGCTGTGACTTACTAATGTTTGAAGTTTCAAAAACAGGACGTAGACGAAAACGTGCTCTATTTTCGGAAAGAGACGCAATTCTATTCCCATTCCATTCCGTGCAAAAGGCGCTTAATTCCATTCTCATTCCATTCCTCCAAGCGTTGTCCCCATTCTATTCCGGGGTCGCGAAAATGTGGAATGATTCCGGAGTCATTCCTATTCTGGCGTAGCAACTGGATGACTGGATGTTATTTTCCTCTTCAGCCACGCTATATTACATATGTTAACGCGATTCCTTGCCCGACATAACGCCTGTAAAGAGTGTTTTTGTGAAGGAGTTACAAGCACCAGCGTGGCACTCTGGTGGAAGACCCGACTGCAACACAAAGGGCGCGGGTTAAAATCCCATCCGATCCTAGAAATTTCTTTCTCATTTAATTTTTTCTTATATCACGCGATAGCGGCCACGGACACCGGCGGCGGCGGACAACTATGGCGCCAAAGTCAGCTGTTGCGATCTCAAAACAGCTTTCGCTGTAACAAACTTCAGCGCCGAGAATGCCCTCTCCACATTGGCCTGCGTGACAGGCGCGCGAAAGTATACTTGCGTTAACATAAACATCTGTGGTTGCCACTGTTTTCGTTTTTCGCACAATTTCAACATATCTTTGCTTTGGAATTCCTGCCTGAGGTACGCGCTAATACTGTACCCTGAGATATGCATAACTGCTCACGTTGCACGAGCTCAGTTGTTCCGGATTGCGAAGTTTTCTCGTGAACCAAAAAACGATTGAAAAAATTTCGGTTTCACTCCGGAACGAAATAATAGATAAAGTTTCGGTTATGTTTTCGTTCCGGTCAAAAATATCGTTTTTTTCGTTTTTCGTTTTCGGTTTTCGTTCCGTTCCGACCCCCTGGATAAGATAGGTTGGCCATCATTCCACGTTATGTCAGGAAAATTGAAGTCACCAAGCAGGAAAAGGGGTGCAGAATGGAACTTTGTTGTAATGGTAGAAACTACATCATGTAAATCATTAATAAATGAGGATGAAAAAGAAGGTGGACGATAGCAAACACCTAAAATTATTTTTTGGTTGTTGAGAGTTACTGTGGCCCAAACTGTTTCTAAATTGGAACTGATGTGAATGCATGATGATGGGATATCTTTCGAGATAGCAAGAAGTACACTACCACCACGACGCTCTTTTCGATCGCAGCGATATACCAAATACCGCTCGCTACTATCAAAAAGTTCCGAGTCAAGCACGTCGTCCGAGAGCCACGTTTCAGTTAGAGCTATTATATCAGCTGAGCATGTATCTATTGAGGAAACTAATGAGTCACGATTTTAAGAATACTTCTGATGTTAGTATTGTATGGTCGCCCATTTGATGTCGTCACCGATCACCACGCACTATGCTGGCTGTCGTCATTGAAGGATCCCTCGGGCCGTCTCGCCCGTTGGGCACTTCGCCTGCAAGACTACGACATCCGCGTGCTGTACCGCAACGGACGTCAGCATGCTGGCGCCGACGCCCTCTCGCGCTCCCCCTTGCCTGACGACAATGCCTCCTGCTCAGTGTCTCACACTGCTGTTTCTTCTATCGATGTTCACACCATCGCTACCGAGCAGCGCAAGGATAAATGAATCGCTTCGCTAATAGACTTGCTCACTGATCCGTCGACAACACCAACCACTCGCGCGTTGCGTCGTCAAGCCCACCATTTCGCCATTCGTGACGACCTACTGCACCGGCGCAATTACAACGCCGACGGCCGCCAGTGGCTACTTGTGATACCCCGAAGTATGCGTGCTGAAATATGCGAGTCCTTCCACTCTGATCCGCAATGCGCGCACTCTGGGGTATCCAAAACTTACCACCGCATTCGACAACGATACTTCTGGCGAGGGATGTACCGCTACGTGCAGAAGTTCGTCCGCTCCTGCCTCGATTGCCAACGCCGAAAACCTTCAACGCACGTATCACCAGTCGGTCTACAACCATTACCTTGCCCTAACCGTCCGTTTGGGCGCGTGGGCATCGATTTGTATGGACCACTTCCTCTGACGTCGGCTGGTAACCGTTGGGCCATCGTAGCCGTTGACCATCTTACGCGATACGCCGAAACCGCTGCCCTCCCAGCGGCTACAGCGCGTGATGTTGCATCCTTCCTGCTACACCGATTCATGCTGCGCCACGGTCCACCCCAGGAGCTTCTCAGCGATCGAGGCCGTGTCTTCTTGTCGGAAGTCGTCGAAGCCATTCTCAAGAGTGCCATGCTGTTCATCGCAAAACTACTGCTTACCACCCGCAGACGAATGGCCTAACCGAACGCTTCAACCGCACGCTCGGCAACATGCTCTCAATGTACGTCGCCGCCGATCACACAAATTGGGATGCCATTCTGCCCTTCGTCACCTACGCCTATAATACCGCCCCTCAGAGCACTACTGGTTTTTCACCCTTCTTCCTGTTGTACGGAAGGCACCCGTTGCACACCATTGACACGATACTACCCTACAAGCCGGATCCATCTGATTGTGCGCCTATTTCTGACACAGCCAGGCTTGCTGAAGAGTGTCGCGAGCTTGCAAAGGCCTTTACAACGCACGAACAAGAGCGGCAGAAGAGCCTTCGCGGTGGCACCACCACTTCTGAGTCCACGTTCCTCCACGGAGCGCTCGTATGGCTCTCGGTCCCTACCGCTGCAACCGGCCTCTCTTCAAAACTACTGCCGAAATACGAAGGCCCTTACCGGGTCGTCGAGCGCACGTCCCCAATCAACTACCTGATCGAACCCATCGAACCAGTTTCGGACATGCGCCGTCGAGGGCGCGACATAGTCAACGTGGAGCGCCTCAAGGCCTACTATGACCCACTAATAGTAACGAGCTGTTAGGTCGCCGGACGGCTCCCTTTTCGTACCCGGGTAATTGTGGCGAAGCAATTGGTACTGCTGAACGGTTTTGCTCTCCAGCGGCTCCTAGTGGGTCGTCCTCTTCTAAACGCCGCTTGCGCTCTCGGAGCCCGTGCTCTTGCCTTGACTGTCGCCATAGTGCATTGTCGCCGAGTGCCGTCCAATAAACAGCTTAACAGTATAAAGAACGTTCGCTTGAGTGCTTGTTTAACGCACTGCCCCTCGCGCATCCCTACGTAGGAACATTTCGTAAAGCAGTCAAAACGCGGGTAATACCGCTGCTACGTTCATGAATTTCCTGAACACTGTCAGAGTTAGCTTGGTATATATAACACTTGTTATTTATTAGCAGTTTCTTGTAGTTAATTTTGAACTGTGGTTTGTCTGGCTGAGAATTTGCGAACTCAAATAGCTTTTTGCGAGCTAAGCGGGTTGCGGGTGAAAAGTCTTCGCTAACGTTGATATGGTTGGGCTTTAATTGTGCGCGTGATGCAGGTATTTTTTTCTTTTATTTTGTAGTTACTGAACTTGGCAGTTACAGGGCGTTGTTTATCAGCTACGTAAGTGCCGAGCCGTTGGGCTCGCTGAATGCAATCACTGTTAATAGAACCAGGCGTGGCATTTAGTGCAGCGATTAGTTTTGTTTCTGTCTGCTGCCATGTTTCCTTCGAGTCAGACAGACCAAAAAATATCAAGTTATCACGGCGGGACCTGTCTTCCAAGTCATCAAGACGTGATAATAATGAGCTATTGTGAGCGTTAGGTGGTCAACAGTGCCCTGTATGCTTGCTAAGTCAGCACTGAAGCGGTCCAGGGTTTTAGATTTTTCCTCAAGATCATCCAGCCTTTTTCGGATGCTTGATAGCTCAGTCTGTATGCTTTTTTGTCCGGTTTTGATGGCTTTCACGTCAGCTACGAGTTCAGCTGACATTTAGAGAAGCGTAAACATAGCCTTCATTTGATCTGCAGGATTATCAGGTAAATCTTCGAGCCCTTGTAGAGCAACAGCGCGAGTGTTTGGTCGGGGTTAGGTTCAATATCCCCGGCACAAAGCAGTAGCATAGCATCGAGTAACACTGGCATAAAGATTCACACAACACCCGTGGGCACGGGAAAATAATGAGACAAAGGTCATTCAGATTTTTAGCATATTGCAAGAACATGGTACGCACCTGCATTGCAAAACGTGTCGGTTAAGCACAGCGCTGCCAATGCTGTTTCGTGCCCAGTGAAGAGGGTGTCGGCGCGCGGCTGTTTAAGTCCGTTCGTACAATTGATGACGCTGATGCTGGCGCTGGGTAGCCTGGCGGGAGCTGTACAACGGAAGTTGCGTCAAAGAAGTTGTTGGCATCCAGAAAAGGCGCGTTGGCGCAAGAGCCGCAATCAAAGCCGAAGCTCTGAATGGCGGCACTGGGCTAGTGGGGCGATCAGGGGACGGATGATAGCCAGGCAAGAACGAGTGATAACACCACCTGCATTGCAAAAACGTGTCGGTTAAGCACAACGCTGCCAATGCTGTTTCCGTGCCCACGGGTGCGAAGGGTGCGCTTTAAAGCAACGTTCCTACATTTTCCTTCAGTTTGAAAGCTGCCCTTGAGATGCGCACTGAAAAGTGGCCCATTTCTGTACCTACTGACGATGTGGAACGCCGAGTAAACAAAGCTTCAAACGCCAGCGCGTGGCAGGAGACGCGGACGGGTCGCTCCACGTGCCGCAGATATCAAGAAAAAGAAGTCTAAGAGCGTTGACTTGTAGCGCGCTGCTCAAACACGAAGAAGTAACAACCGCAACAGTTCTTAGTTCGCGCTCGTCCTGAGTGTACCTGTGCGTTCTTTTCGAGTGTGCTTCCTTGTGTTTGAGCAGCGCGCTGCAAGTGTCGAGCTGTGACCGTCGGTCGTCCTGTGTGTGCTCTTTTCGTCAGTCCTTTTTACAGCACGGTTCATTCCGTGTTAATTTTCACAGTATCTTTGTTGATGCTTGAATAAGCGTGCGCTCTGCTGCAGCATCTGTCGCGAACAACGTCCCTTTGCAAGCATACCACATGTCTTCCACGCTCAGCTATGGCAGCGTGCCGGTGAGCTGCTGGAACTAATCGCGGAGTCCACGCATATTGTCTCATTTTCAGGGCAGTTCATGAGTCGTTTACGACAGAAAATTTACGTGTCAGACTTCTGAGCATGATCATTAGCATAAAACATATTTATTGTGTTGTCTTCAAATTCTTTTTATAGAGTCTTGTGCGTGCATTAAATAGGTCTTCAAAGCCTTTCCTAAAAGATTGTATCTATGAAGCTGGTCTCGGTAGTTTAAAAACTAGTAGTAGAGAAACCTGTGCGCCTCATGTTTGTGAAACGAGAGAGCACTCTGTGCGAATTATTGTAGAATTGGCTCCAATTGCTGCAAGGCAGGGGTTGTGGACAATCGGTCACCTTCATATTCTGGACTGCTTAGCGGGCTACGATGATGCAGCTTATCGTGCTGTAGTCAATTCGAACTGACGCCCTGGTCCCGGCAGAGGCCTGTGTATTTCCACGGCCGCTACATAAGAAAAAAAACAGGTGCGGCCTGCTGCGTGGCGCCGAAATGGCGTCCGGGGCCTAGTTCTCCTTGCGCCCGCTCTGGCGCCACCACACCGGTCCAGCTGTTCACGGAGAAGCGCTTCGACAGCCGCGTTTGTACGCCAGACGCTTACTCCAATCAGGCCGTAGATAAGGCGTTTTATACTTGCACATTACAGGTTGAATATTGAAGTCGTTATTAGAACTGCCGATTACCCCACATATGTCAACAATTTGCCCTGGAGTACCAATGTTTTGTAGAGTGGGCCTCAATACTCTCCATGAATGCTGCCCGTTTGACTCAACTGAAATGAAAAGTGTCACTCAATCACTGATCCCGTTAATGGACAGGCAGTCGCCGGGCAGGTTCCAAGGGCTGACTTATCGGCCCACTGAAACGCACCACGAAAGCACACACAATTCAAATGTAGGTCCTTTTAGTGCGCCAACAAACGCCGGTTGTGGTACAAAGCAAGAGTTAGAGCCAAGGGTTGACAACACAAACAAAATATATTCTCAGTTAAGGCAGTACAAGCATCACGCAAACATCCACACTCGGCAGGTATCAATTACAACTCACATCACTTACATGGTGTTTAAAACAACGGGAACAAACTTACCGTGCTACAAATGCACTCTCATCCATTAGAAACTATCCAAGAACACTTAAAGGCCTTGAATATTCACCAAACGGGTGCAGCCCACAATTCTTCGAACGTTTCTCGAATATTTCCCTTCCAAGAAACACTCAAACAATATCCAGCTCTGGTCACCGTCATTCGGCGACGCTCTTCTAAACAGTGCTCCGACGGTGCCATCACTCGATTATCCAAGATCAACTGACCGCTCTACACGACTCACACGAACAACATAACTTCTTCGCCGACTTCACCATACCGTCCCACCCTCCGTCGTCTCTCGTTTGGATCATTCGCGGTTTCGCGAACATTCCAAGTGATTGTTCGGCTCGTAGCACGTAGCGCAGCGACAGCTAGGGGAAAGGGATTCGTCTCGCCGGTTTGTCTGCGGAATCGGTCGGTTCCACTTTGATTTTTTTGAACTCTCCCGATCTGCGCGGGTGTTAGGCTGTCGCAACTGCGATGACGTCTTCGGTGGAGAGGGCAGGGGCTCGCCCTGGGCGCATTTTGATGCTTGTCTTTTTTTTTTCGTTGCGCGCACCCGTTGGGGGTAGCAGTCGGCGCAGTGGCTTGGTGCTGTAGTCAGGATGCGGCGGCGCGTGCCTGTTTTAGCGCTCGTTTGTGACAGAAAGAAGTGCTCTGTTACGAATATTACGCTTCCCGACACTGTGGATCGCATGGGAATACGTGGTACTTCACAGTAGCGTCTTTTCACACGTTCGACTTGCACAGCGGTACACAACAGCTTCGCGTCATCACACCACTAGAAAAAACCGTCTGGCACACACGCGCAACCAAAAAGCCGTACTCAGGCGCAGGAAACATGAGGCAAGCTGCTCACACGCGCGGTCACACACAAGAAAGACACGAAAAAGCACACGGACACGCATACATCCTGAGGCGACCACATAGTAACACGAACCGGCGTCTGCCTTGCGGACCGTACTAGTGGCGCCCTCACCCAAAACAGCTGCCGCTCAGCCGACCCGCGCTCGCCCATTGACTGCGACGCGACGCAGCAGGCCGCACCTGTTTTTTTTATGTAGCGGCCGTGGTATTTCTATGGAGGAAGCTCCCAACAATTCGACCGCATCGGTATCCACAAGGGTTAATTCGAACTGGGAGCTCCTGGTTTTCAGCGCTCCTCTCAAGAGTCGGCCCCGAGTGATCACAATATGTTGGAATATCAAACCAAACCAAATTTGCGAAAGATGCAAAACAACTAAAAAACTGCATTTCTCAGCAGGTGAGAATTCGGACGCTGTGCAGGAGCTCTTGGGCTAGCTGCAAACGATGCTCAAGGGGTAGCGACAGAAGAAACGTAAGCAAATGCAAATTACTTAATACTTTAAATTTTTATTGCGTTATATATGCCATGTAAATAAACGTAATATTATTGAGAATTAACAGACAATAATGCCAAGGGAAGTATAGGGGGTGTTACTTATAGCAATTAGGATATAAATCTGAAGAAAGTAAAGTGGACGAAAAGATAACTTGCCGCCGGCAGGGGCCGCCGGCGGCAAGCCGGCGGGAGAGGCAAGGCCTCTCCCATGTAAACATGGGAGAGGCCTTTGCCCAGCAGTGGGCTTAGACAGACCGATGATGATGATGATGATCACCTATATGGAACCCTGGCGCTGAGAACGTTCAGCCACCATGCGAATGATGGGTAGTACACGGATTTGCCTAATATTCGTGCTTACGACTTCGAACGCACTTGTGGCTTTGTTTATTGCTGTGTTTTGACGTTCGCTTCGGATAAAACAATAGACCATTGTGAACTTCGTGACCAGATTCGAATAGGTGAGCCTAAAAAGGTTCAAGTGGTGAAGTGAAAGTGCAGACTTTTGCTGAATATCATATTGCGACAAAGCGGATGCAGGCGACGTGGAGCCAAACGGAGCCAGAAGAACGAAGTTTAGACAAATCCGTGTACTACCCGTCGTTCCCATGCTGGCTGAAGCGCCATGCGTTGCAGCTCCCATAGACACTAGCACCAGAGTTCCCTCTAGTATATCTACAGGAAACTCTAGGGTAATTTCGAAGGGTCCCCACCGAAAATTCGCTTCGCGGCTCCGAATAGAGCGAGGAAGTTCCAGCATGTTCGTATCCCGCCGCTGACTGCTGTGGCGAGAGCGATCAGCGGTTTTTCTGCTGCGAACGAATTCACCGCCTGAACATCGCTGTGTTTTGCGTGATGTGAGACGACCTTTACGTGCCCAGAGCATGACAGCATTATGAGGCACGTCATTGTAGGGGACACCGTATTGGTTTCCACTACATGGGCTACTTTACGCACACGTAAAACTAAGCGCACGGGCGCTTGTTGAATTTCACCGTCATGAGAAATGCGGCCGCTGTGAGCTGAGATCGTGTAAACGATCCCGAGCATTACACCCATTGCTAGGTAAAAGCAACTGGCATCGCATATATGGCAGCAGAGAAGAAATTGTGTTGAAGCTTATAGTAATATTTGCTCGGGTGGTTGCGTCCTAGAACCACGATATGAATAGGAGGGCCGCCGCAGTGGAGAGCTCCGGAAATCTTGACCATCTGGTGTTCTTCAACATGCACCGAAATGTAAGCACATGTGCCTCTAGAATTTCGCAACCATTGAAATGCGGCCACCGTGGCCGGGATACGATTCCGCAACCTTCGGGTCAGCAGTCGCGCACCCAAACCACTAGACCACCGTGGCGGGTTATTGGCCGTTATAAGAAATAGTGGGTAGCATGTGGGGCGGATAATTTCTTTTCCTGCGGATAATTTCTCACTATCGCACTCAAGCACTTCTCGTGTAACGTCGGAGGCTTCTCGTGTATGCGTTTAGAAAAAAATCGGAGGCATGCATAGAAAAAAATCCACGGAGTGAATCCACGGAGTGATGAGTGATGGCGAAGCTGCGGAGGTTCATTCATCGGTAAACCGTGAATCTTCCGTGAATTCTGCCCAGTACATCATCACCGACGTGAGATCGGGCGCGTTTATACTAAAGGTTCGATGAGTTATGACGACTTGCAGCTCACTTTAATTTTACATGTACGCTGTGAATTTTCATTGTTTAGAAAACCATTGCTTTAGAAAACATCTGGCGTCTTTCGTTAAGCAGCTGGCGTCTTTTCGTTTTGCTTTAGAAACATCTGGCGTTCTTTCGTTTTGCTTTTAGAAAACATCTGGCGTCTTTCGTTGGTTTATTTCATCAATCAACGGCGTTTTGAACAAAATTTTTATTGTTTAATCACGCACAGGAGAAATCTCACCAGACACTACCTTGGAGGTAAACAATGGCTGCTAATGGGAATGAGAGACAGAAGAAGTCGGCTTTTAGCTAACACATACACTTCTACTTCTACTAACGTTTCCTACTGGAACATGCCAATGGCTGCTAATGGGGAATGAGAGACAGAAGAATTCGGCTTTTAGTTAACGCGCACGCTGCGAATTTTTTATTGTTCAACAACGCACAGGAAAAATCTCCCACCGGCACCACCTTGGAGGTCAAGATCTGGTACTAGCGTTACGACTGGTTACGCACTACTACGACTACGAGGGACGAACGGGTGCCGCCTTAATTAAGGAGCTTCGCCCCTAAAAGTTTATTTCCTCACAGGACGCTACTAACTTTTGGGTACAGTGTCGTAATCAAAGACAGCAACATATAGGGCACAACAGGCTGCAGAGGAGTGCGCATGGAGCCAGCTATTACAGTATTCCAAGGTGAGCCTCATTCGTTATACCAATAGTAGTGGAACAAGTTTCTTTGTATCATTTATTTGCAAACCACAAGTCTAAACCTTATGCAAACACTATTTTAGGAAAACACGAGTTGATATCAGTGAAAGAAGCACTGAACTATATATTACCAATTGGAATATAAAATCTTAAAGACTGTTTTTATCCTAATGATGATACCTAAAAGGTTATGAACTCCCTTTCTAACAATACAGAAGTCTCGCTAACGTCGGGCGTTTAGTGCGGCAGACAGTGGGGGAGATGAAATTCAATCACCAAAAAAGACACCGTGAGAATGAAAGCTGAAATAAACGCTGCCGTAATTAAAGAAAAGGAATGCTGACGTTAGATTAATTATGAGGTGGTTCGTGTAACATGGAAATGAATAATGATATCAGCGCGAATATCTGTGAGTGCCGTTCTGTGATTGAAATAGGAGGTCTTATTGTGCTCGGAAGTTAGCAAAGATGGTTAAGATAATTTCCGCGGAACAAGTCCCTCTGGTATCCGTTTAAACAACATGCAAGTGTTTGCTACGAATCGGTGGTTCTTTGTAATCGCATGCTGCCGTGTTTGATGTAATTGCGAGAAACGCAGAAACGCGGTCGCAACACCTAAATGCTAAGTGAGCGTGAAACTACGAAAAGCCGAGTAGGGCGCTCTTTCTTCGCGTTGGCGTCCAGTACAACACGCTTGTACTTCCCGCGCTTACTTCGCGTTGCGGCTTTCAACAGAATGTATTTGTCCCATTGTATGTGCACTGCGTCTTTCCTCTTCTTGGTTGCGTTCGTCGGCGAGTTCCTGCCTGCGCCGGTGCAAAGAGATGAGCAATTCCTGATGCAGAAAGAAAATGCCGCTATCTTTACCGGTACAAAAAGTGAATTGGGACTACACCTTGAGGAAGCGAGGGAGATTAGGCAACATAATTAAAAAAGAGAAAGGCCTGCGCATGCCCTCCTCTCCCCACCCACTACCACCCACTACGTCACCGCAGTGACATCTGAGGCGCAACGACGCGGAAAGAGACGCCGCGTGGTTGTGCGGAATGCGGTAGAAAAAAGCGGCTCAGTTTGCGTTGAATGTGTGTTGCGTTGGATGGGCACGTATGTTGTGAGCAAGCCGCTGAACTGTGGTCGAGTGCTTTGGCCCCATCGTTGAACCCTGGCTGAGTAGTTAGCAATTTGCCGGCACGTTCGGTTGAACACGCCTGAATGCTGCTCCGCGCCTACCTGCACACTCAACTGCCCTAGAGTTAGTGCACGCCGCGTGTTCACGTTTTCCTTAGATCCGGCTCAAAGGGCCGCATAGACGAAAGCCGCCTCAAGATAGAACTTCCTGCCGACAAAAGACACTGGTACGTATTTTGATATGTTTAGATATGTCGCGCAGGTGTTTTGGACGTCTGTTCGATATTTAGTCGATCGGTCGTCTCGGAGCACGGCGTTCCCTGAAAGCGAAGCCGGCTTAGCGGCGACCAGGAGGTTTGCCTCCGAGTGCCATCTTGGCGAGGGACGCTGCACGGAGAGAAAAAAGCGATTTGGGGCTAGTGGTCACAACCACCCCCAAACGTTTGCAGTTATTTCGCAAGAGTGAAGAAGCTGTTTATAAACCAATACATGAAGTTTCTAAAATACAATGACGACTTCATACTGTTACAATGACGACTTCATACTGTAAACGACGACTGCAACGACGACTTATGATTGTATGTATGCCTGCGCAGTTTTGAAAGATGTGTTACTGTAGTTTCGCGCAGTCTTTCAGTCACACGCAAGCTAGATTTGGCGCATTTTTCCACGAATAGCGTTAAGCCTAACAGACAGCCCTTTAGGTTATATAGCCTAGATTTGGCGTACATTGCAAAACAGTAGGTGCATAATTAAGTCAACGGAGTGACTGCTGCTACGCAAAATTTCACCTGAAAATGCTTTGTAAGTAAGAATGACTCCGTTTTTTTTTCAGAAAATATTTACTCAAACCTTTTCTCCCACCTATGCAATTCATAACGTTGCCGGCTCCAGTTTGTCGTATCAGTCTTTATTTATTCTCCAAGGCAAAAATGGATGCGCACAAACTATAGACAATGAGGCTGAAGCGTCCTTGTCTACATATACAAACGCTGCGTCCTTGTCTATAGTTTGTGCGTATCCATTTTTCCCTTGCAAGTATGAACCAACTCTGCCAGCAGCAAGTTTTACTGAACCTTATTTTTCCTCTTCCACATTTCTTTGATCCCTGTGTTTTTTTCTGGACATTAGCGAACTCAGTGCACATATAAATTGTTGCTCCAGTGTGTTTTCTCTCACTATATTACACTGGGGCGATTTTCTTTTCAGGTTTGTGAGAAGTCCGGGGAGTGTGATCCAGTGTCCCTGAAGCCGAAAAGGGTAAAGCGTGACACCATACCAGGCATTTTACCACACTTCCATGCGTGATCCCTCGTCGGGAGACAGCTGGACGTGAAAGTCCCCAAACAAGTGGTAGCTGGGAGCTTAGGAACGCAAAAGGCACTTCAACTGCCCTTGCAGGACCAGAAAGAGCATGAAGAATTTTACAAGCATAAAAGCCGTGTGTTTTATAGGGATAAATTCGGTGCTTGATCATCCGTCAGTGTTATATTTCTCTCCAACAGCAAGCATGATTACATGCATGCAGCCGAAATACGGCAGTTTGCGTGTTTTGAATTTTCTTTCAGTGTGGTCTGAAATAAATATTCAGGCTTTCTTGACCTTGTACTTCTAAATGCGGTTCATTTCTTGAAATCGCAGCCAACACAATTATTGAAAACAGCATTAGCTGAATTCATACTGAAAAACGGTTTATTTCATGGATAAGCAATGTGGCGCGATGCTACAAATGAATGAATGAGGGAAATTTCGAGGGATCGCTTCTTTCAATGATACAACCCTCAGAAAAACTGCCAACTTAATGAAAATGAACAGATCCAACATAGTACTACAATGAAAACCCTGATGGGCAGTTTTTCCACATACGCCGTCATGTCTACGAGTGGCACTGTCAAACACACCCAGGTTTGCATGCACACAAATAACCTATGAAGTGAACGGCAGGATGACCACTCCGTAGCTCGATAGGTGACTGGCAAAAGAGCGAGATATTGTGGGATGCGTCGTCTGCTGCCGGTTTTCGGTTCGAGGCAAGCAGACGGCGAACCACGCCGCGGTTGGCCTCTGATTGTTCGGCATTCTCGCACGAGGCTTATCGCCTTGCAAAGCCATGGCCGGCTGCTCAGCCATCGGCTGTTCAAACTCCAGCGTTAAAGGGACAATAAAGGCAAATATTAGGTCGACGTTGAAGTTGGTAAATAGCGGTCCAGAAACTGCGCAGTGCTACATTTGTGCGAAGGATGTGCTAATTCTGAAATAAAATCACGTTTGAGCTGTCCCAATCGCGTTATCGCACATCAAATCACCCACCTGAAACCGGTGTTTCTGACCTCACTGTTGCCGTGCCCAACGTTGCCCGCCTTTCCTGCGCGGCGGCGTCCACTGGCGGCATGCACCTTTAGGGAATCCGGCAATATCGATGCATGCGGCATTTTGTCGAACTTTCTGTGAGAGCGACTTTCACGACCGTGCAAAACACACGCGGAATTACGCTATACCGAAACTACCACAGAGACGCTACCACGTGGGCGAAGCAGGCGCCGGGAGAAGCGCAGTTCTGCGAAAATGGAACTTTTGAACCACGCGCGCCGTTCCCCATGGCACGCCAAGGAGGTTCTTTTTTCCATGAATGAACAGAAACGAGCAAGCGGCATTTTATTACGCGTCTTGATGCACGGAAGTTCTTTTTTATTGCATCTAGTTTGATTACTAGTGATTAATTGTATTCAGACTCTCCCACGTCGTCGGGATCACTTCCCAAATGTCCACTCGTGGCGCTCATCGTGCGATACATTTATAGTTACTGTATACGCTACCTTTAGGTACAAGCAGAGTTGCGCCTCTGATAGAACTCGCCGCTCGCGCCACCATTCGCCCAACGCGCTCACGTGCGCAAATAGCATCCGTTTTATGGAAAGCCAACTTCACGGCCGCGCGGGTGCTATCGATCGCCGCGCCACACAGGTTGTATCAAGCCAAATCAAGCCGTCTGGTGAAGCGCAGGACGGTCCGGCGACTTCGGATGTTTGTCGTTGTTGTGGTGGTGTCTTCTGCTAAAAATCAAACGGGACAAAACGGTAAAAATTTGCGCGAGTGACTTTGTGAAGGAGGAGATGTGTGTGAATATGAACCTTACAGGTCTATCAAAACAGCATGATTCATTCCGAGCACTGTGCGGCATGAAATTTGAAGCATGACCGAGTGTTTTTATTATATGCCACATGTACCTAGACGTACGCGTAATTCTCGTTAGCTTGCGCTATTTCTAAAACACAGTCACAATTTTAGCACTTGTGTTCTCGAGCTATTCACTTAATCTTTTGAAGCGCTGCTTGAAAAGCTACGTGAAGCGAATAATTAGGCTGAATTTATTTGGTCCAGAATCGTGACCGTCGCACTTTTCCTATTTGCCATTTAAAACAAAAAATATTACTTGCGATAGCGTTACATCTCCACCTGCTCAATTTCCACCTGTTCCATCTCAAATTATTGTTTCTCCGAGCTTTCCATTCTTTTTTTCTTCGAATCGAAAGTCACTGTTCCAGCGACGCGCAATGAACGAACGAGAAAGTACACGGAGCCGCTGGGCCGAGAGGACAGCAGCAACAACAGCAGCCGCCTCGGCTCCTACATCCAGAGAGGTGGCTTTCCTGCTTAGCGTGGATGCCACGGCGGGCAAGATGGCGGACCTATGCCCAACTCTGCTACCTAAAGGTAGCATATACAGTAACTCTAGATACATTTAGCTTAATTTCTCGGTAAGTCGGGCACTGTTGTTGATAATACTGCCTTTTTAGACGTTGCGATACATCGAGCTTTCACTCTGACATAAATTGTTATTCGTCTTTAGTGTCCCTTTAAGTAATGGCGCTTTGGAAGGAATGGCGCTTTAGGCTAAAAGAATCGCGGTGGCATTGAAGCTTTACTTAAACAATTACACGTTATGGCTTTTTCATAGGAACTTGTGAACATATTTGCCCAACGTTGGCACAGTTGCCTTGAGCAACATTGAAGTTCCGGTTAAATAGCGAATGCGTAGTGGTACTGCAAGTATTTCGGCTCCAACTGCAGTGGCCATCGTCGTCGATCACGGTTATCGAAGAGCGCGAAGTAGACACGGGCAAAAAAACGCGCATGACTAGCGCTGACTGCTAACTGCTGGTTTATTGTAACAAATCACAGCATATCACGGGGTGAATGAGTGATGATGGGGCGAAGCTACGGGGGAATCATCTGTAAACCGTGAAACTCTTCCGTGAAATGCGCCCATACATAATATAAAGAGTGTGAAACATCGTGTATATAATAAACATCAAACTTTTATTGTACTGCTGTTTACGTGGTCCCTGCATTATCACTTGTGATCGGTGAAATGCAAGGAAGAAGTCCGCTCCCGAGCGAAAGAGCGCCAAGAGCGACCGCATTCCCCGCTAGCCCTGTGCGAATTAAAGGCAGGCTAGAGGGAAGACAGGACGCGCGTTCCACGACGCGAGGTCGGTAGCATGCCCAACGAAAGCCAACGGAACGCGATCGTGCAAGTGCTCCGGCTTCGCATCGCCTCATGGTTCCATTTAGCGTCCCAAACCAAATATATTGCTCAAGGTGTGCCTTGCGTTTTTTGTAGAAATAATTTCTTTATCATGTACATTAAGACGGAAAGTTGAAAGCTCACTAGAGTGTATCGCCCGCAAAGTATGTCTTTTAGTGTGATTTAACTCTCGTACGGCAGGGTCCTCGCGCCGTTGCCGGTCCACCTCGCCCGTTGACGATCGGGAGAGGTGGCTACATACAACTACTACTACTACACTTTAAGAAAAACATCTGGCGTTCTTTCGTTCTGCTTTTACAAAACATCTGGCGTCTTTCGTTGGTTTATTTCATCAATCAACGGCGTTTTGAACAAAATTTTTATTGTTTAATCACGCACAGGAGAAATCTCACCAGGCACTACCTTGGAGGTAAACAATGGCTGCTAATGGGAATGAGAGACAGAAGAAGTCGGCTTTTAGCTAACACTTACACTTCTACTTCTACTAACGTTTCCTACTGGAACATGCCAATGGCTGCTAATGGGGAATGAGAGACAGAAGAATTTGGCTTTTAGTTAACGCGCACGCTGCGAATTTTTTATTGTTCAACAACGCACAGGAGAAATCTCCCACCGGCACCACCTTGGAGGTCAAAGCGTAAGACTTGTTACGGACTACTACGATGACTACGAGGGACGAACGGGTGCCGCCTTAAGGAGCTTCGCCCCTAAAACGCGCAAATATACACTGAAACGGAAATGTTCGGGGAAGGGAATCACATCAGAGCTCCTAGCAGCGGATGCGTCCAGCGGCACATTATTGTTCAGTCATAAGCGATTAGCTACGGAGACAGCAACACTTCTTGTCTGTTAGATTAATAGAGGCGCGCTAACACTGAACAATAACGGGCCGCTTGACGCATGCGCTGCTAGAAGCTCTGGTATGATTCCTTTCCCGAATTTTGCCGTTTCACTGCATATCTGGGCGTCTCAACGTGTCAGCGCTAGTCCTGTGCACATTCTTGTCGGTGTCGACTTCACGCTGTTTTGAACTATGGACTTCGTACCAACTGGCTCGCATGCACGCGCTTTTAGTTTAAACAGGCATAGTCGTATGGGAGGCATAATACACTCCTTAGACTCTTGTCAGTATCCTCTCTTCCTTTGTAAGCACATAGTGCTAAGTCGTCGCTAATACCTCTATATGCTGTATGAATGCAGGGCCAGCTCTCCCGTACTTTAGTATATGTTACACTAAACCGCACACTTTTCTAGCGACGCTGTACTGAGTGTCCTGTGATGCTGGTGATGGTGTTCCAAAAAAAACCCACCGCCGCGGCAAAAAACAGGTGACGCGCTCACCCAAACAGCCTCAATCCAACAACTGACGCGCCAATGAAATAATAATAAGCGAAAAATTTTCGTTCCGCGCGGGGTGTGACCTGGGTGCCCCAAGTCCGAAAGCGAGGCTTTGACCACATGCTTGACCAGTAGGTGACGCGTTCGTGCTTGCCCAAAGTGAACTGAACACAAGCATAGCAATGCGTTCTATCAACCAATGCGAAAAACACAACAGGGTCCCTTACGCACTCGCCTAACACGAATGAGTAACAACTTTATCAATCGAAGGGGTAAGGAGTAAGAGAGTTTAAGCCACGTAGGCTGCCTCGCTTAACACGATTCGAAGGCGGAACTTATCTTCTTTTCTTCTCAGTCGATGTCAGGGCCGGGCAGAGATACTTTAAGTTTTATCGCGATACGATACAAGATACTCGGGCAAGAAGTATTTGAGATACATATAAAAGATACTTCAGGAATTATTGGATCCGTACGATACTTCCCAATAGTATCTTAAGACACATTGATACATTTGCAAATTTGCTATTATAAGTATATATAAAGAAGCACCAAAGGCCTATTCCAAAAGTGTTTACTTCAAACATTTTTAACTGCGACGAACTTGCCTAAATTTTAATTAAATATCTGTTTGCATCCCGAAGTGCTGTCTTTCTTGCTCAAAGCATATAAGTTTCATTCCGAAACAACTTATTGAGATTTGTTTGGCTGCTTAACGTGACAGCACTGAACACGCTGCACTGTCAGTGGTTTTTTCTTGACACCTGTCTAATTGACGAGTGTCGCTGCTCTATACTTGGCGACCAGCTAGCGGGTTGCCATTTCCTTGCAAGAACGTTACGTAGAAACTTCCCCACGATGGCACAAACAACGCTCTGCACTCTTACTTCGTCCCTAAGCGTATTGCCGTTTTCGTAATACCGCATGACCAAACAGGTTTAGAGCAGCAACAACGCAAGTAACGATATTTTACGTGATGGATTCTATCAAGGCAATAACTACAGAGTCAGCACTCGCAATTATTTGACGACATAAAACCGTAAAACCGTAATAATTTTACAGCGAAAGCTGTTATGAGATCATTTCAACGGCCGTTTTTGGTGGCGTAGCTGTCCGCCGCCGCCGCCGCCGCTGCCGCCGCCGCCGCCGGTGTCCGTAACCACTATCGCTCGAAATAAGAAAAAAAAACGAAATAAGAAAAACTTTCCAGGAAGGAACGGGGTTCGAACCTGGGCCCTCTGCGTGGGAGCCCAGTGTTTTACCTCAGAGCATGCCGGTGTTTTTTTTTCTTTAATTCATGAAATATGACCCGTTATTGTTGTGAACCACACACTACATACTTCGTCACATAGAATTACCTTAACATTCAGAACACCCACATTGTTGCCTACAGTAAGAGGCTGTTCAAAAGTCAGGCAAACACACACAAGCGTCCAGAAGTGCAAGCCACTCTGGAACGGGCTCAAAAGTCTCAACAACCCACTGCGCACTTGAGCAGCTTCTTCTCGGAAGACAGACCTCGTCGATCGTGGTGGCTCGGCGTGCCTGTCGATCATTCGACTTTTCCATAGCGCATAAAGTCCTAATAACATAATAAATCATACGGTGTATTATTGGTGGGGCTTTTTTGAAAGGAAGGAACCGATACCATGAGCTGTGATTGGAAGTCTTTTCTGATTGTTCTCTTTAGAATGTCCCAGAAATAAAATGCGTCACGACAATGGATAAAACAATGCTCTATCGTCCTCAGGTGGTCACAGAGTCGACAATTTACAGTCCAGGGCACATATATTGCTTTTTCATTGAGCCATTTCTTCACTGGTAGAGTGGATGTGTGCAGTTTAAAGAAAAACGTTTTCGCTGCTGGCGATATGCACATCCTTACGTACACGGAATAATACATCATGGCCAGGCAAAAGCAAAATATGGCAGTCGGTATACAGGTTCGGGGAAAAGGCTATTCACAAGTGCAGCGGTTAGCGTTGTTCTGTCTATATTATATAAATACTCTAATGTAAATCTGGTTTTCAAAAAGTTGACAGTATCAACAATTTCTTTAAGAATCCCGACAACTGCGATTCCTTGGCAACATTTGTCGTGACATAAAGAAAAGGAACATGCTAACTCAGACGGTTTCGAAGAACTGCCAACAGAAATGGGTGACAGACGTCCTTTAAGATAAAAAAATCGCAACACCAACTGTCGCACAAACAAATGCACCAGACTGAGGCCGCCCTTCTCAAGTGGAAGAAAAAGGTTGTCTCTTCTCATAGGTTCCCATGAAGAGCCCCCAATAAAACAAGCAAATATCCTGTGAAACGCTTGAATGTGCACACGAGAGCAGTGCAATACCTGCAAACATAGACAAGCTTTGATGCCAGAAATATATTGCACGCTTTAGCTCTTGAAAAAATGGAAAGGTCTCGTCCGTGCCATGTTGACACCTTTCGACGGATATTAGTTATCGCGGACGTCCAAGTGGGCCGCTGTTACGATAGTTATCAAGAGGGCACACCAAGATACCGCATAGCAGTCGCATTCCAATGGATATTTGAGAACACTGAGGGGGAGTTTGAGCCCACATTCCCAGCCAGAACCCTCTGCTTTTATCAAAATTTATACTGGCTCCAGCGATTTCACAGAAGCGTAAAGTAGTGTTTACTGCTTCTTGAACACTAGGTTTATCGATGCAAAAGAAGGTGATGTCGTCGGCATAAGCTAGAACTTTAATTTCCTCAGCCTCATATCGGTATCCTCTAATGCTAGAATTTAGAAGCGCACTTAAACTAGTGGTTCCAGGTATATTGCAAAGAGCAAAGGCGAGAGCGGACACCCCTGCGTACGGATGAATTTAACTCTATTATATCCGAAAGTGTGCGGTTTACAATGAGCCTTGTAGTGCACTTTTATAACAGAGTGAAATACCATTGTACAGTACGTCACCCAACTGCAGATGTCTTAGGAGCCTGAACAGGAAAGCATGCTGTACCTTATCAAAGGCTTTAGCGAGGTCTATTTGAAGAAGGGCTACTTGGTCCATACTACCATCGATACATTCAAGGACTGACCGCGCTATATGGATATTTGTATGTATAGAGCGGCCTCGAATTCCACATGTTTGGTGGTCACCTACGCATCTAGTGATCACTGTCTGCAAGCGATTTGTCAGCAATTTCGCAAATATTTTGTAATCAACGTTACATAATGATATAGGCCTATATCCGTTAACTCTCTTAACGCTTCAGTGTCAGTACTTTTTGGTATTAATGTTGTGTGGCTCTGATAGAAAGAAGGAGGAGCTCACCGCGTTCATAAGCCTCCTTAAAAAGTTGCTCAAGAAAAGGAACCAGAAGTTTCCTGAAATTTTATGTAAAATTCCGCACTAAGCCATCTGGGCCAGGAGGTTTTGTTTTTCTGCAACGTGCTTATTGCAAACCTTATTTCTTCACTAGTGGATGGGCCCATCAACACTAAGTCTGTCGTCCTCTTGTAAGGGTGGCACAAGCGCAATAAAGTGGTCAGCTTTTTCTTCATAATCATCCCGAAGCTCAGCCGCGGTAAATAGTTTTTTATAATACTCTTCGAATGCGGCTCTTATTTGACATGTCTCTGTGCAAAGAGAACCACGTGATTCAATTTGCAATATCTGTTTAGAAAGTGCATACCGCTTTTCATCCCCAAGAGCGCTTTTTTGTGGGTTCCTCATCAGTGAAACGAGTAACACGTGAACGAACCATTGCTCCTCTATATACTTCTGCATCATGTTTTTGTATCTGTGCTCGAACCGAATTTATCTCATCAACGTACAATCCCAGGCTCTTGACTTTCAAATGCATGGAGCTTATGAAGTAAATCATAAAGATAACGTTTTTCAACAGTTTTTCTATGGGTCAACTCGCATGAAATACCAATTGCCTCATACTTAACTTTCTTTTGAACATTTCCCACTGAGCAAAAATTGGCAGCTGTCGACATTGTGTTACCTCACGTAGCAATTCGTTGACTATTTTTTCGAAAACATTCCTCACGCAAGAGCTGTACGTTAAGCTTCCATAGTTCCCAGTTTGGAGGAAACTTACGAAATTTTGGGGACCCCATGAAACGGCTACTAAGCAATGGTCTGTAAAAAATATGGGCTTTACAGCATAGTTATGAATGTGAGACCATAGGTTATAGATACATACACACGGTCTAGTCTAGCGTGTGAGACACCCTGAAAGTGCGTGAACTTTACCGAGGAGGGCGCATGTGCTCCCACATCGATTAGATTGTGGTCATTCAGTAATTGCTGCAGGAAAGCCGCACTTGCATCATAACGATTCGTTATACATGAATGATCTCTAGAGTCGCAAACACAATTAAAGTCTCCGAACACTATCAAATTTCTGTTAGTGTTCAGCAGCGAAGCTAAGGAGAGGAAAAAGCCTTCCTCTCGTTTACTTTTGAGGGAGCATAGACACAGACAAACCTCCAATTTTGGGAATGAAAAGAGAGGTCACAACAAATAAGGCGGCCTTCCCCATCAACATGTAGCGACATTTTATGTAAAATTCCGCACTAAGGCCATCTGGGCCAGGAGTTTTGTTTTTCTGCCGGTGCTTGGAACCGCCTTCCAAACGACGCTATACAGGCTTCATGTCCAGAAGGAACCACATTAACATATGTAATTTAGTGTGGTAGAAGAGTGAAATAGCAACCACGCACCACACAACGCGAATTCTGTAACCAGGCGTCACCACAATGCGAATTGCGCAACGAGTGGGCTGTTGGATGCTTCCAGCCCACTACAAGGGGCTCTGCAATAATTCTTCATCGTCATCAGGCACAACACCAACAAAGTGCGCATAATGCTTTAATGTTTTAGCGGTACCACGGCTCTCTGTTGAATGAAGAAAAATGGCATAGTGGCTGCTTCCCTACTTCACAGAAATTATGATTTATAGCGAAGCGGGTTCCTCGCAAGTGCACTTGCATTGGTTGCCAAGGAAGCCCATAAGCCCATCACCCATTTCCTCAGGGTCTCAATAATGTTCTTTCCCCCTGTCTCTGTCTCTCTTTCTCCCGTCAATGTATGTTATATTGCATGGTGGGAGAGTTAAATAGCGACCGGGCGTCACACAATGAGAATTACGTAATTGGTGAGCCGTTTAAAGCTTCCAACCCATTACAAAGGGCTGAGCCATAATTCTTCATCGTCATCAGTCGTCACGTAAACAAAGTGAACATAATGCCTTACATATGTGTAGCTGGAACCTCGCTTCTGCGCACAATGACGAATAATGGCGTTGTAGGTGCTCTCCAATTTCACAAATATTGTGATTTATGGCGTAGTGGGTACCTTGCTAGTGTACATGTATTAGTAGCCCCAAGAGAGTTTACAACGGGCTCTAGAAATGCCGCTCTTTCAGCTTTCGCTGTGACTGTGCTGCGCTTTCCGCGCAGGCCTGGCATTTTTTTAAATGCGAAGCATTTCTTAGCGAACCTTTGGCACATTGAGCGTTTCTATCTACGTATCTATCTATCTAGCCGCCTACGTCTGGGGGCTCTCATGATCGGCACCCTCAGCTTGTTGTCGACCAAAATTGGCATGGATTAGTAAGAAGGTTTGACCAATATGATGATTGTCTGTTCATGACATGAATAACGTGCAAATCCTTTCGCGTACGTCGTCAAACCCTTTCCTCCAGAAACGTGTGGCACATACCCGTTTACCATGGGCCGCGGTGCACGGGTACGCGCCACAGGTCATTGACAGCTTATATCTGCTTAGGAACGGCGAGAACAGACGTTAAATGCGACGGTGTTAAGAAAAACTGGCATCGGCAGCGTTGACGCGACGAATGGAAAGAATGAATATTAGGATCCCAGAAGGAATCGAACCTAAGCATTCTGCGTGGTAATCAGGCATTCTACCACAGAGCCACGCCAGGTCTATTAACCGGTTTGAAAAAACAGCCTATGCAGGTGTAATGGCGGTGTAACGTCAGTTGTGGTTGTGGTGCTTGCTATCTAATTTTACAGGAAAGTCAATAAACACTACATGATACTCCCACGATGTGTATACTCCTACGATAGAGGCCTCATATCAGATTGACGGCTGTGGTTCCATTGTTGGCTCCGCATTTATAGCACTCTAAAAACATTACATTTGTACTCCTATAATGCAGCAAGCTATATTAAAGCATTGCTCGACCCCAGAGGAATACATTAACACAAGTTACGCACGATATTCACGACATCGCACCGTAAAGTGATCTCAGTACGCCAGAACGACGCAGTGTACTCTTTATTTCTTAAGAGGCTGGGCGATGGCCTCATACTGACCGAGGATGATGCCAGATTTATTGACAGCCGCTTTGTAGGCTAGGCCACGTAGGCCACATTCGCCCAGGTAGTCTACGAATACGGCAAGCGCCATCCACTGATGTTGGTGTACGTAGCTCTATCCAGGCCTACCAGCCTCGACGGACTATATACCTCAGACACGCGAAGGGTGACTTCAGATTCCGACATGTCGCCGGCTCTATCGACATACATTTTGTCGAGGAAATGACCAAGGCATGAACGGAGGCATGAGGAAATGACCAAGGCCTGATCACGGGGATGATGACCTTGTTCAAGAATTAAACTGTCAGGAACTGCTCCACACATGCACACGGATTCGCGAAACGCGCGTGCATTCTCCAGCATAAGGGACAAATTAAGCACAACATATCAGCTTACCGCTTCTGGTGTTGGTATAATACCCACGTTGCCGTTGACAGCATTACCCAACTGTAAACAACTGGTTACATAACACATATGCGGCTGTTCAGCATATATGTGTGCGTATAAAATTTGTACAATCCTTTAGCGTCATTTTGTAACGTTTCGCTCAGCGAAAAAAATTACGCCACAGTCACCTTCCCGCCGCATGCTTCGCATAGCATCGACTCCCATGGTACGTGGGATCTGCCGAATATTTCTTTGCTTGTTGGACCGATGTAGTAGGCTTCAGTCGTGTTGCGCAATGCTCCCTCCAAACATTTACCCTCGGCCATGAGCTGTGGGCTTAAGGGCTTCCTTATCGCAAGCCTGTGGGTTCATAGAGATTACATATATTAGTAACGCTGACGGAGGATCGTCGAGACCCCGTTCAATGAATTATCGGTACGCATAGCAATTCATCAACGGACGTTCTATACGCATTGACTACGACAAAAAAATGGCCCCCTCAGCAGTAGTATATTGAGTTATATTTGAGAAAGAATTCGCGTCTATATTGTTATTTCGGCCAGAACAGGAGGCCAAGGCTAAAAGAAACGCGGCGGCATTGAAATAGTGCTTTAAAAATTCGGCAGATACCACGCATTGTGGGAATGGATGTAATGCGAAGCAGCCAGCAAAGAGCTGCATACATCGCCTTGTTTGTCTTTGAGCCAAATGAAATCAATCATGCCATGGCATCTAGTGCACCATATATCGCATGTTTGCCATGCACGCATGCATGCACAATGTAGTGTACACCATGCCAATGAAACGCATATTCTGGTATATAAATGCATGACCTGTCGCTTATGTTCATCACGCACTAGTGTCATGCCATACCAATTGTGGTTTTATCACGTTAACAAAATGGCCGGAAGGGCACCATGAGAGTGGCATGTAAATCATACCGTACATGACATGCATAACATGATTCGCATGTTAAGACTTCTCATTTATGTTCGTCATACAGTCACATCGCGCATTACCAATTTTGGTGTATATCAAAGGAGCGAAATGGCCGCGAGTGCACCATGAGTAGAGCATGTAAATCATGCCATACATGACATGCATATTATGGTTTTTCATGTTACCACCTGTCACTAATGTTCATCATACAGTCACATCGCGCAATACCAGTTTTGGTGTATATCAAGCTATCGAAGCGGCCGCGAATGCACCATGAGCGTGGCATGTAAGTGATGACATACATGGCATGCATGTCATAGTTTTCATGTTACCACCTGTTATTCATGTTATTCTACAGTCATATTGCGCAATACCAATTTTGGTGCATATCAATCTAGCGAAACGGCCGGGAATGCACCATGAGCGCGGCATGTAAATCATGACATACATAACCTGCATGTCATGATTTCCATGTTACCACCTCTCATTTACGTTCGTCATGCAGTCGCGTCGCTCAATACCAATTTTGGTGTATACCAAGATAGCGAAACAGCCGGGAATGCACCATGAGCGTGGCATGTAAAGCATGTGATACATAACCTGCGTGTCATGATTTCCATGTTACCACCTCTAATTTACGTTCGTCATGCAGTCGCGTCGCGCAATACCAATTTTGGTGTATGTCAAGCAAGCGAAACGGCACGAATGCGTCATGAGCATGACATGTAAATCATGTCGTGCATGTCATGCATGTCATGATTTTCATGTTACCACGTCTGATTTACCTTCCTCATCAAGCTAGCGAAGCGGCCGCGAATGCATCATGAGCGTGGCAATTAAATCATGACATACATGACATGCATGTCATGGTTTTCATCTTACCAACAGGTATTCATGTTCTTCATACAGTCACATCACGCAATACCAATTTTGGTGTATATCAATCTAGTGAAACGGCCGCTAGCGCATCATGAGCGTGGCTTGTAAATCAGGTCGTACATGACTTGCATGTCATGATTTTCATGTTACCACGTCACGCGTTCGTCATACAGTCGTGTCGCGTAACACCAATTTTGGTGTACATCACGCAAGCGAAACGGTCGCGAATGCACCACGAGCGTGGCATGTAAATCATGACATACATGTCATGGATGTCATGATTTTCACGCTACCACCTGTTATTCAAGTTCTTCATAAAGTCACTTCGCACAAAACCAATTTTGGTGTATATCAATCCAGCGAAACGGCCGCGAGTGCGCCATGAGCGTGTCATGTAAATCATGTCATACATGACCTGCATATCATGAATTTCATGTTACTACGTGTCAGTTATGTTCGTCATACAGAAATGTCTCGTCATACCAGTTTTCGTATGTATCCCTTTATTTAAATGGCCGCGAGCGGCCCGAGACCATGTCATGTAAATCATGATGCACAAGACATGCGCGTCATGATTTGCATGTTAGGACCCGTCATTATGTTCGTCATGAACTCTTGTCACGCCGTACCAATTTTGGTATATATGAAATTAACGGAAGTGTCGCAAGAGCCCAAAGGCCGTGGAATATAAATCATGCTGTTCATGACATGCGTGTCATGATTTTCATGATAGGACCTGTCATTTATGTTCGTAATAAGGCCATGTTATGACACACCAAGTTTGGTATACATCCGATTAACGAAACGGCCAGAAGAGCACAAAGTCGTAGGCGGCTAGATAGATAGATAGATAGATAGATAGATAGATAGATAGATAGATAGATAGATAGATAGATAGATAGATAGATAGATAGATAGATAGATAGATAGATAGATAGATAGATACGCTCGAAGTCGCAGAAGTTCGCTAAGAAATGCTTCGCATTTAAAATTACAGAATATGGCTTTTTCTTACAAAGCTTACGTCATATTTGCTCAATATTAGGACATTTGACTTGATCAACATCGTAGTTCCAGTGAAGTAGCGAATGCGTAGCGCTGACACTGTACGTAGTCGGAAGTCGACTATGCTCTCTTCGGATATATCCTACTTTGCGAGAAGTCTACTTTCTGTAAATGCATCTTTGGATGAAGGGAAAGCTTTTTCGCAGCTAAGTCCATAGTGTTCTTTCATATTCAAGCGATGCTTGTGTTGACTGACGTTTGACGCTGGTGATGTTCCAAAAAAACCGAGCGCCGTGAAAAAACCGCGTCACGCGCTCACCCAAACATCATCCGCACCCACAACTGGCGTGCACAAAATCTACAATAAAACGAAATAAATTTTCCGTGGCTTGTTCCGCCATTCCGAATGCGCGTGCCTTCACCACTAGGTCACGCGTGCATGCTTGCCGAATGTGAACCGAACTGAAACGTACGAATCGGTTCCGTTGGCAGTCAATGCGTTCTACCAACGACGCAAGAAAAATAGACAACTGTGAAGCAGTAGAATTCTAATGGGCGCTTCATGGAAATATGTAATGTTCACGGACTAAAAGCAATCTGCCGGATACCGGGTAAGGTCGATATCATGGATTTCACATTCCAGTAAAATTCCGATTTGGAGAAAATTAAATTCCTAACCCGCGTGTACAAGGTCGCGTGATTGCCCTTTCGTTGGGCCTTTCTATACTCCGCTTCACACATCAGGTGCAACGCTGTAGAGGCTGACGAGACATCTCGCAGTAGATGCGTTCGCCCCTATATATAGGTCAATGATTTTACCACCCGTTATGTGATTTCTTCTCGTGCTTAGGCTGAGTAAAAACTCACAGGGTCCCTTACACATTCACCTAAGACGAATCGAAGGCGTCTTTTTCGCCCAAGACATCGAAGGCATCTTGTTTTTCTTCGCAGTCGACGTATTGAACCTCCCGCGCACCCATCCGAGATATTTCTGCACCTAACGTGATTTTCCACTGCCTCCAGGATCGGAGGCATTGCAAGTCTTCTTCAGTTAACCTGGTTTTGCACTGCCTCCGTGACCGGCACACCTTTGACCAAGCAACGACGTCATGTCATCACTTCATCATCTAACGTCACATCGTGATGTCATCACGTGATGATTATTTTTCCACCGCTCGTGTTAACGCCGACACCACCGACGCTGACCGTCAATTTTCGGGTTTAATCACACATCAAAGGCTTTCGGCCTAATAAATGAAGACGCTTTGTTCCTCAGATATTAACAAACGTCGTTAAGTTGTTCTGGACCACCTAACGTCTCTGTTTTCGCTCCTTAATGTTTCATTTGCCGCCCGTCGACATGCATCACGCGGGGGCTCGTGCTCGGGCCGCACGGGCGTTTACAATGACGAAAGCCAAGGGATAGACACGCGTACTGACAAATCTTTCTGGCCACACTTCTCGCATAGCTTCTGCAGCGTTGCACTTGATGTATGAAACGGAGTATAGAGGCTGACGAAGGCACGTAAGAGCATGAAAGCTTCCATGCCGATCCCATGCCCGAAAACAGCGTCACCAGGAAGGCCGCCCTCTTTAAAAACTTGAAAGCTTACATTAGGAGGGATCATTGCGGAATGCGAAAGGAAGAAAGAAGTTAAGAGAAAAGGAAAGAAACGCAGTAGATAAGACGGGCGAACGCTAAACTTCGCTTGCCCCCACTTCGCCAATAAGGGAAAGGCTCCTGAGTTTCTTCTATACTCGCGGACAACTTTCCTTGGCAATAAAGCGAAGGCTACAGAGCCACAATGCACGTATCCTACCGCTAATGAATGTAGTTCCACAATTGCGCCCGTATTTTCTGCGTGAGATATATAAAATACTCCTTCATTTTCTACACGTAGCTTTTCGAGACGGAACGCAGCACACACAAGCGAGATACCTGTATTTCTTTTACTTTATACGTTGTCACTTTGCGTTTTTGCATGCGTGAAAAAGTCGCGCCTTTTACCCGTACCTTAGACGCTAAGCCGAGTTTGCGTCGAAATGCAACGCTAACAATCACTTTCCACGGCGTTACGAGACGCGCGCCAAACCGGACTACTTCGGGTAGCAGTATATTGCCACGCCCACTTCTTGTCGGTGGGTGGCGGGAAAGCGGCGATGGCAGCTGTTTTCTGCGGGTCTGGGAGCACTCCAGTCTTGCTGATCACGTGACACAGAAACAAGAGCTCCTCGTACGCGAAGCGGCACTTTTCTGGCTTCAGGGTGAGCCCGGAGTTCTTGATTGCTTGAAGTACGGATTGAAGTCGCTGGAGGTGTTCGTCGAAGTTCGAGGAATAGACAACGACGTCGTACAAGTAAACAAGGCAAGGCTGCCACTTCAAGCCAGCTAATACAGTATCCATGACTCGTTGGAAAGTCGCAGGTGCCGAGCGAAGACCGAAGGGGATGACCTTGAACTCGAACAGGCCGTCCGGCGTTATAAAGGCGGTCTTTTCTCGGTCTCTCTCATCGACTTCAATTTGCCAGTAGCCGGTCTTGAGGTCCATCGACGAAAAGTAATTCGCGTTGTGGAGTCGATCCAGGGTGTCGTCTATCCGTGGGTGAGGGTATACGTCCTTCTTTGTGATTTTGTTCAGGCGACGATAATCGACGCAGAAACGTAGGGTCCCATCCTTCTTCTTCACTAACACCACGGGAGACGCCCACGGGCTGTTGGACGGCTGGATGATGTCGTCGCGTAGCATTTCATCGACTTGTTTCTTAACGGCCTCCCGTTCCCGCGTCGAAACCCGGTAGGGACTCTGACGGAGTGGTCGAGCATTTTTTTCTGTTATGATGCGGTGCTTAGCAAGGGGCGTTTGTCGGACCCGCGACGACGACGAGAAACAGTCCCTGTATTCCTGCAGAAGGCGTCGAAGCTGTTGTTGTTGGCGAGCGGGAAGACTTGGGTTTACGTCGAAGGGTGGCTCAGGAATCATCGTCGTAGCTTCGTCAGAATCTGAAAAGGCAAACGCATCGCTGACGGCCAAGATTTCTTCGATGTATGCAATCGTCGTGCCCCTGCTCAGGTGTCTGTATTCCTGGCTGAAATTCGTTAGCATCACGCTTCCTTTCCCTTCATACAGCCGAGCAGTGCCTCTTGCGACGCAAATGTCACGGTCTAGCAGCAAACCCTGATCGCTCTCGATGACACCTTCGATGCATTCAGCCGTTTCGGTGCCGACGGGAATTATGATGCTGGATCTAGGAGGAATGGTGACTTGATCCTCGAGCACGTTCAGGGCATGTTGACATGGGTTCGTATCCGGTGGTGTCGCTTTCTCCGACGATAGGGTTATCGACTTGGTTCTTAAGTCGATGACGGCGCCGTGGTCACTTAGGAAGTCCATTCCAAGTATCACATCCCTGGAGCAGTTTTGTAGGATTACAAAGCTCGCAGGATAAGTCCGGTTGTTGATAGTGACTCTCGCCGTGCAGACACCAATCGGCGTTATTAGATGGCCTCCAGCGGTACGGAACTCGGGGCCTTCCCAAGCAGTCCTAACTTTCTTCAACTCTGCTGCGAACGGCCCACTGATGACGGAATAGTCGGCTCCAGTATCGGCGAGAGCGGTGACGTTGTGGCCGTCGATCAGAACGTCGAGGTCGCTAGTCCGCCGTCTTGCGTTGCGGTTACGTCGCGGCATCGGGTCACGGTTACGTCGGTTTGCACCGCTGCTTCTGCGTTGCGTCGTCAGGTCTGCTTCCGGTCGCAAAGTATCATCTTCGGGACGTCGACGTCGTTCGGCGTGCGGCGGGGTCTCGGAACTTCGTCGCGGTGTCGTCGTCGACGGCGGAGGATCTTCAGCATTTCGTCGTTCAGCAACCGCACCTCCATCGGTTGCTGCCCTTAGTTTTCCGGATACGGGCTAGGCGACCGGCCCCGGTTTGGGCCAGTGTACTGCCGGCGGTGCGGTGACATGTAGCGGCCGGGCGACGGTGAGCGGGAAGGTCGTCGTTCTTGCCACTGTGTGCCTGTGAGGTAGTCGTCGATGTCGCGAGGCCGTTCGCCAGGGAATCCGCGTAACCCCATCTGACGGTACTGGCAGCGGCGGTACGTGTGGCCGGCCTCCCCGCAGTGGTAGCAGAGCGGGCGGTTGTCGGGGGCACGCCAGACATTGGTCTTCCTCGGGGTGTAGCGCTGGCCGACAGGTGGGCGGTAGGGCGTCGGTGGCGGCGGCGGCGGCGGCGTCTGGCCGACAGGTGGACGGCAGGCCTTCGCTGGCAGCGTCTGGCGACGGTACTGCGGCGGTGTGTCGTCTTGGCGTGGGCGTGGAGGAGGAGCATGACGGCGGGCTGCAGCAGCATAGCTCATAGCTTGCGGCTGCGGCTCTGCTAGCTGAGGCGCACCGAGTGAATGCTGGATCTCCTGGCGCACGACGTCGGCGATGGACTCTACTTGAGGTTGCGACGAAGGTAGAAGTTTTCGCAGCTCCTCTTGCACGATTGCTCGAATCGTCTCACGCAGGTCGGCGGATCCTAGTGCTTGAACGTCGGCGTAGCTTGTGGTGGAGAAGCTGCGGTTGTATTGCCGTGTTCGCATCTCAAGCGTTTTCTCGATTGTTGTTGCTTCGGAGACAAATTCTTCGACGGTATTCGGCGGATTCCTCATAAGTCCAGCGAAGAGCTGTTCCTTTACTCCTCGCATGAGGAAGCGGACTTTCTTGTCCTCGGGCATGGCAGGGTCAGCGTGGCGAAATAGCCGGGTCATTTCCTCTGCAAAGATGGCCACGCTTTCATTTGGAAGTTGGACCCGTGTCTTCAGCAAGGCTGCGGCCCTTTCCTTTCGGACGACGCTTGTGAACGTCTCCAGGAAAGCGCTGCGAAAGGCGTCCCAGGTTCGAAGAGTGGACTCCCGATTCTGGAACCAGGTCCTTGCTGCATCTTCCAGGTAATAGTAGACGTGGCGCAGCTTTTCCTCGGAGTCCCAGTTGTTGAACGCTGAGACCCTTTCGAAGGCCTCGATCCAGGATTCCGGGTCTTCGAATGACGACCCGCGGAAAGTTGGCGGCTCCTTGGGCTGCCGGAGAAGTATCGGCGCAGGCTGGACGGGGTCGGTCATCGTCGCTGCGGTCGGTGTTGGGGCCTGGGGCTGCCTGGTGTTTTCGGGAAGGAGCCCGTACTCTGGCTGCAGCCCCTTCTGCCTGCGGCTTGTTCGACGATCCGGGTTTTCTTTGCCGTCGTCCTCCTCGCGGCTTGGGCTTGGGTCAGCGCTACGCGGGGGCGTCCGGATCATGGAAGAAGCAGCACCTCCACCAGATGTCACGTGGTCGTGACGTCGACGAACACAGCAGTCGGCGTTTGTGGGATGAAACTGTTTATTTGGCCGGACTTGTGGCCGGAAAATGAGAACTAGAACTACAGCAATGCACGCTGTACAATGATAGCGGCGAACAGGGTGTCGTCCGTCGATCAACTGACAAGCGATCAAGCGCGTCGGCTTTTATACAAGCGCTATCGAACTTTCCAGCAATATCGCTGGTGGCGTCGTTATCTCTAGACAAAACTGGAACATTCGCGTGCGGGGCGCAATCATAACAAACCGATCTACTACAATCGCGACGCTTCTAGAACACTACTTTGCGGACAGCGTCGAGCGTCGATAACCGTCCCTGCCGGTCAAACCCGAATACATCAAAACAAGACAAGAAGTGGGCGTGGCAATATGTGCAGACGCTCCGCCTCCGTATCTTTCCCTTCATTGCCAAGAAAAGTTGTCCGTGAGTACACAGAGAACATTGTCCTATCTTCCGTAGCAGAGTATGCAGTATGCTGATTAGCTGTCATTTTTTTTACGGGAAAACCCTAGATGCATCATCAAGCGCTAAAGGTGACTGTCGTCTCTGGCTGAGTCAACACGAGTGAAGCAAACAACCATCATAATGTGAGGACGTCACTGGTCTCCCGTGGAAAGCGACGTTAACAAAAAACGCCAGGCCTGCGCTGAAACCGCAGCACAGTCACAGCGAAAGCTGGAAGAGCGGCGTTTATAGAGCCCGTTCTAAGCTCTCTTGGGGCTACAATACAAGTACACTAGAAAGGTACCCACTACGCCATAAATCACAATTTTTGTGAAGTTGGGAAGCACCTACTAAGCCATTATTCGTCTTTCTGCGGAGAAACGAGGCACCAGCTACACGTCTGTAAGGCATTATGTGCACTTTGTTGACGCGACGACTGATGACGAAGAATTATGGCTCAGCCCTTTGTAATGGGTTGGAAGCTTTAAACGGCCCACCAGTTATGTAATTTGCATTGGGTGACGCCCGGTTGCTATTTCCATCTCCCGTCATGCTGTATAACATACGTTGACGTGGGAGAGAGACGGGGGGGGGGGGCGAAGAACTTTACTGAGACCCCGAGGAAATTGATCATGCGCTTATGGGCTTCCTTGGCAACCAATACAAGTGCACTTACGAGGAACCCACTACGATATAAATCATTGTAATTTTTTAGAAGTAGGGCAGCAGGCACTGTGCCATTTTTCGTCATTCTACGGAGAGCCGTGGTACCTGCTAAACGCATGTAAGGCATTATGCGCACTTTGTTGATGCTCTGCCTGATGACGATGAAGAATTATGGCAGAGCCTTTGTAATGGGTTGGAAGCATTCAACAACCTACTCGTTTCGCAATTCGTATTGTGTGACGCCTCGTTACAGAATTCGCGTTGTGCGACGCTTGGTGCTTATTTTACTCTTCTACCACGCTATATTGCATATGCTAATGTGGTTCCTTCCCGACATGAAGCCTGTATAGGACCTTTTTGCGAAGCAGTTTCAAGCACCGGCATGGCTCAGAGGTTGAATACTGGGCTCACACGCAGAGGGCCCAGGTTCGAACCTCGTTCCATCCTGGAATTTTTTCTTATTTCGTTTTTTTTCTTATTTCGAGCGATACTGGTTACGGACACCGGCGGCGGCGGCGGCAGCGGCGGCGGCGGCGGCGGCGGCGGACAACTACGGCGCCAAAAACGGCCGGTGAAATGATCTCATAACAGCTTTCGCTGTAAAAGCTATAGGACACGGCGGGGCCGAGGGGAGGGGGGTGATGCTGGACGAAGGTCAGTACACCGGCTCAAAAGAAACAGGAGATAACTTTCGCCTTCTTGTCGTCTGAAGTGAACAAATAAGGGACGGTGTGAATTTTTTGAAAGGTCACGGCTGACTAATAAACACTCTTGTGTCGTGCACTTCCTTGTGTTTTCGTGTCCTTTTTTTGCGCTGAACATGGCGAGTACGTTCCAACTAGCCCAATTTGCCACCTTACTTCAGTTCATCACTAGTTCAACGGGCTCTTTTCAGTGTGTTAACCTTGACTTCAATAATCCAGCACAGCGCTTGTGTCGTGCACTTCCTTGTGTTTTCGTGTCCTTTTTTTGCGCTGAACATGGCGAGCAATAAACATTCGCTTACAACCTGAAGACATCAAGTCTGCCGGAACGAGAACCTTGCTATGAGAGAATGAGAGGAAATGAAACAGGAACTCATTTTTTTTTTTATTCGTAGAGCATTGGACGCGTTTTCCGCAGGCTGTAGGTTCGTTACGTGCCAGATGCAAGTTCGGCAAAGTTCGTAAATGAGATGGATGGATGGAAAAGCTTTATTTCGTCACAAAGCAGCTGAGGACAATTCCGTGTTAGATGACCATGAAATCAAGGTTGATGGTGACCTGTGTGGCCCACTCAACGACTCTTGTCCCGACCACTGGGTCTGAGTTGGTCAACACAGCCTCCTACAGCTCGAGAGAGGGATCACGCTTAATATCTGCCGGCGCCGGCACTCTGCTACATTCCCACAGTATATGGTCATGTTGCCACTGCCTGGCACCACTTGCATTGTGGCTTAATGTCCTCCGGGTATATTTTGCTCAACACGTATTTTGCACAGCACCATCCTTCATCAAACGCTAATAGTGATCTTCGGCGTCGGCGTCCACACAAGTTTGCAAAAAAGTCTACACGGCGGGATGACACCCCCATCGAGGCCATCGTGACGTCACTCACGGTCACATGTCGCCAAAGTTTGTGACATAATCATGACTACTTTGGCGTCTCATAGCGTGACGTCGCCTGAGGACGTCATGCCATGTCGCTTCATCAAAGATGGACCGATCGCGGAGGCAGTGAACAAGAAAGACAGAGTGGAGTAAAGAAAGAGAAAACCGAAGAGGAAAAAAGAAGACTACCCTGCTCCGCTATTCCTTCTGGCTTGGCACTACTAGCGCAAAGCTGCCTTGCATTTTTGTACATAGCCTTGGTACATAGCCAGCACCGCCATAGGAATTTTTTACAGACAGTGCTCACGTTAAATTGGCATAGAAATAATTGAAATAAAGTGTTCGATAAAGTACAATCATAGAGAAAGTTTTTTATTGCTATAGCAATTATATGGACACTCTCGGCTGAGTTTTGCCGTCGCCGTCACCGTCTGTCGACGCCGTTATGTCCCGTATATGGATGTATATATAAAAAAGACAAAGAAAAATAAAGCAGAAGTAAAATTTCTGAAGTACACGACCACGGATCCGAACCAGCAACCCCTAACTCCCCAGCGCGCTGCGTTCGACAACCCAGCTACACGCCATGTTCACCGGCGAAATAACGGCGAGCTATTTATATACACCATGTACCGCTGCTGGTAAGCAAATCTCGGAGTAGCGTGAGCGTGTTTTCTCTCACGCAACGCTCTTAATTTTCTTTCAATTTGAAAACTGCCCTTGAGTACCAAAGAATGCCAGGAACACCTTGCATCGGACGCCCCCGCGTGGCTGGAGAGGCAGGGGGTAAGTGCACGCGCCGCAGTTTAAAAGAAAAAGAAATATCTAAGAGCGTCTGATTCTCCATTGTCGACACTTGCAGACGCAGCGCTCCTAATTTTCTTTCATTTTGAATACTGCACTTGAGTCGCGCACGACAAAGGGGCCACTTTCTGTACCCACTCGGGATGGGGAAGGAAAAAAAAGACAAAGAACACCGGGCACACCTTGCATCAGACGCCTCCTGTGGTAGGAGACGCAGAGGGTCACTCCACGGGCCGCAGTTTAAAAGAAGAAGAAATATCTAAGAGCGTCTAAATTGTAAATTTCCCCACCTATATTACCCGCCGGTTTCTTGGCCAATCCCCCGTAGTGGCTAGGAGCAGAGAATTAAGGGTCAAGCGAGCATGCAAGCAAGCAAGCAAGCAAGCAAGCAAGCAAGCAAGCAAGCAAGCGTCTCATTCTCCCTTGTCGACACTTGCAGCGTGTTGCTCAAGCACATAGGCGTAACAACTGTGACGGTTGAGCCGATCGCGGAGGCAGTGCAAAACCACGTCTGGTGCAGAAACCTTTCGGAGAGTGGGCGTGGTAGGCTTAATACATCGACTGGGAAGAAAAAGAAGATGCCTTTCGCCTTCGAGTCGTCTTACAGGGAAATGCATGGCGAACCCTGTGATTTTTTTTTCTTTTTTCTTTTTTTGAACATGCTGTTTACACACCACATCGATATAGTAAAGTGACTAAGATAAATACATTTTCATTACTAAGATACTGTATGGGCGCTGGAAATTTCTTTTTGTCGGCGGAGTAAACACCCCCTGAAAAATATTTCTCGCTACGCAAGTGAACCCCGCCACACCAAGATCTTGATCGCCTTCATGCATTTTGCTTCGTCGGCCCGACCGGCTCATTATACGGTGATGTAATTCCTAATCCAATTAATATTTCTTCATAAAAAGTCACAGTTCCCCCACAAGCGTGAAGAAATGAATGCGATAACAAGAAATTGGAATGTCACACGAAAAACGCGAAGCAGCTCGATACTTGCAGCGCGCCGCTGAAGCACAAAGAAGGACGCCCGAAAAGAACGCACAGGCACGTGTCGCAGTTTTTACATCTTTGTGCTTGAGCAACGCGCTGCGAAAGTCGACACTGGAGAACCAGATGATGCTGTCGTTGTTGTTCCATAGACAATTTGCGCAAACCACTTCGGTGGATAGGTGCAGTGAGATATCCCTCGCCGCATGGTAATCAGCCGAGAGGGACGTGTACTACGGACTGTCAATAGAGTCAAATGAATGAGCGCTAACCTAGCTCCCGTCATCCCGAAAAGCCTCTGTGCTCGATCTGGTTAAATCGCCGAAATTGTGATATCTATTCAAAACTCTTTGCTTGTAATCTGCACAATGAAAACCTCCATGTTGTGAGAATTTACTTCCATTGCAACGTATCTCACGGATTTATATTGTCGTTGCTGTGAGGGGGAAAATTAGCGCTGCTTCCACTAAGTCGATCAAGGCTGGGTCACAGCACAGGTGGTGAACACTTAGCTGGTCTTGGCTTGGCTAGGCTTTTACCCCCACACCTTTCTCTTTCCCGCCCCTCGGTGTATTATCCTACACATGACTATGCTAGCTCTATTTTTTCTATTTTCTCTCTGTTTATTTCTAATCCTTTCTTTCTCTTCCTTCCATTTCGTTCTTTCTCTCTGAATTGCGCGCTTCCTATTTCTATCTCCCTCTCTCCCTATCTCTATTTCTTTCTGTCTCTCTTTTTTTATTCTATCTTTTTCCTGCTATGCTATGCTTAACTCTCTACCCACGTCCTTTACCTACGCCTCATCCTAAGAAGCTCTCCTCATCACCCTTAAGTGCATTTCCAACCCCTAGCTATACTATACTACGCAAGACTATGCTATGCTCTGCTGGTATGCTGGATAGCGGAGTGGCTACGACGCTCGCCTGCAGTTCTAATTCCTGCGCCTAATGCAGCTCCACTATCGGGTCACCCGAGGAAGTGCGTTGCACGAGCGACCCAGCGGATGCCTTGGCAATCGCGCCCTCTCTTGCGTGGCGCGGGTTGCAGCCGGATGCTACCGATGCGTCTTTCGCGATTTTAGGCAAATTATTGCGAATGATTGTTGGCAATTTCTGTAGTTTATATTATTGTAGACCTTGATAGTTTATTATGCGCTGGTTTTCAGAATTCTGAGCCTTGTTTTAGGTCTGTATTGACCACTGCGTGACGGTTGATGGACGACAAGACGGGCCCGAAAAGTACTACGCGTTTAAAAGGCGAAGATGATGACAATATCGCCGTGCAGTCGTCTTCGGGGAACGCGTCAGGTTAAGGGCGACTTTTTGAAAGCGCCAGGTTGAAATGCAGATTAATCGAAGAAAAAGCCAGCATCGATAGTCATCAATGGCTCAGCCGGTGAATGGTTAGTCGTTAATCGAATGAAGAGTTATAAGGTCATTCCTGGGTCAGAACGCTGCCTCGCAGCATATAGCCGATTTCGCTCTGCCTTTCACGTTGTCAGGGAGTTGGGTGCCTTCTACTGAATAACCTTCCAACGTTCGCTATACGATCACTTGTTTTCAGAGCGCTCGGTTTTCTAACAGCCACCTGCACGCCCTCGAAGGTAACGTATTTTACATTTCCTGCCGAACAGCCATTCAATAATATTCCATTACAGCATATAGGACTCACACTAGTATGTCGACGACTATGGGAAAGCAGTGAGATATCCCTCACCGCCTGCTAATCAGCAGATGCGATTCTGCAAGCAAATTGAGGGTGGAGCAAAACAAGTAAAGGCAAACCTAGCTTCCGTCATCCCGATAAGCCTCTGTGCTTGATCTGGTTAAATGCCGGAGTTGGGATGTCTATTCAAATAGCTCTCTGGTAACGGGTACAATGAAAACACAGCAAAAATAGAACTACGTTTCTATTTTACCCATTAATGAAACGAATGCAAGATAAAGAAAATGGTGAAACGGTGCCGTTTAAGTGTCTGCTCAAAATTCCTCATCATGCAAAATAGTAGGTTCAACCAGAAGAAGCCACGGCAGCCATAGCGGCGAATGAATGAATGAATGGATGGATGGTGGAACTTTATTAAATATAGTCCTGAGAGACCGACTAGCGCGCAGTGGGCTTCTCCCACGTTGGGACGGGAAGGCTTAGCCTGACCGCCGCATCGTGGGCTCTCTGGACGGCCCAAAGCTGATCCCCCTTGTTGGGGCTTCTGATGGCGGAGCTCCACTTGGCTGGGTCGGCTTGTTCACTGCCCAGTAACGAGGGGCATCGCCGGAGCATATGCTCTAAGTTAGCTGTTTCCCCACAAAGGGGACACGAGCTGGTAGTGTAAGTATCCGGGTAAATTTCGTGAAATAAGGCCAGATTTGGATATGAATTAGTCTGCAGGAGTCTAAGCGTCATGGCCTGGGCTCTGTGTAGTTTTCTGTGAGGAGGGGGGTAGACCCTCCTGCCTAGGTAGAAGTGCTGCGTAATTTCATTGTATGTGGTGGGCTGATCTCTATTGTCCAACGTCGTGGGCTGGGAGAACCTCCGTCGGCGCGGAACGTCATACCTCGCGCCTTGGAGTGTGCCAGCTCGTTGAGGTTGGTGGGGCCTCCTTCAAAATGACCCATGTGAGCAGGGAACCACAGTAAGATGTGGTTAGAGATGCCTTTTTCACCGAGAATACGGCGTGCTTCCTTGGCGATTGCGCCGACGGCGAAGGCACGGACGGCTGCCCGTGAGTCGCTGTATACGTTCGCGCGCTTCTCGTCGAGGAGAGCGACGGCGATGGCCACCTGCTCGGCAGCGCTCGAGGAAGAACATTCAATCGATGCGGCGTTGATGACCGAACCAGCTTGGTCGACCGAGATCACTGCGTATTTGTTGCTGTTCCCGTACCTGGCCGCGTCGACAAAACAGCTCTCCCCAGGGACCTCTGCTACACTACGGAGGATCGCCGCTGCCCTGGCCCGTCTTCTTCCCGTGTTTCGCAGTGGGTGCATATTGCGCGGAATGGGGGAAACGATGATTTGTTCACGTTGTCTTCTTGGCAATCCCTGGTAATTGTCGTCCACTGTGGCCGACGGGATACCCATGGCCATCAGGAGTCGCCTCCCAGCCTTCGTGCCCGAGAGACTGATGACCTGTGCCCTCTCCTGTGCCTCCGCAATCTGAATCAATCAATCAATCAATCAATCAATCAATCAATCAATCAATCAATCAATCAATCAATCAATCAATCAATCAATCAATCAATCAATCAATCAATCAATCAGACAATTAGTCAATCAATCAATCAATCAATCAGTAAAATTCCAAGCAGAAGCTGCTCTGCAATTTGGCTAAGTGATGGGTAAGCGTGTAGCTTTATTGTAGGTTACAACATTCCCCGGAAAGCTGTTTCTAGGCGGCATCGCTATGGCACCTTTCATCTTCCTAGCATGCGCGAGCGACTGGAAGGGCTCCACCGTAGCCGCATCCCGCGACCACCGAAACGAAAGTTCGGCGTTAAGTTTTAGCGAAGTGCAATAGTTGCCTGATATATAAAATCTCCAATGTCCGCTTTAGATCTTGTCCTTGAGAGAGCTTTGTAAATGCGTAAGCACTTCTATGCCGACTCAATGAGAAAAACTGTCTCTTCGCCCGTTCGTCTGTCACGTAGGGTGATCATGGCTATTGGCGGCGATATCGAGCAGAGTCGGCACCTAGCGGCGGGCGGACGAAGCCCCGCGGTCTGGATGGCTCCTTGCGTCGTCTGCTAGTCACGCCTTGTTTGCATGCGTGCGTACGCCATGCGCGTCCTCAGATTTCAGCTTATTCCGTTGTGCTAACACAGTATCGAATGCTTGTACGCATGCCTACACGATATATATAAGCATTTCGCGTTAAGAGACTTGTATGCATTCTAATAAGTGAGTACATGCCCGTGTCGGCATGGCGCTAGGTCTAACCATCGTACTGTTCATTCGCCAAAATCATTTCAATGTGGCTACCGCTTTCTCGTTCAAGCACGTCACATTGTTCATTCGGCGTCGTCCTAAATGAGAAAAAAGTACTAAATGTCGAGGTGTGAACGTAGAATTTTAGCGACACCATCTCGTGATGTGTTGGCGATTTGCAAATCTTTGTGATACCGCAAATCATGAACTAGCGTCTGCAGAGGATGGTTAGCGGTAAGGAAGACCTGAAGCCACGCATATCTACAGCAGCACGCGTATTCATGCAAACAGAAAAGCAGAGTGCACAAAGTTTTACTTCATCTAATTACGCAGAAATACAGGCTCCCTTTCTTTGTAGCAGCTAGAGCAAGAAGTAAATACTTCATTGGCTCAGTCGCGCCACATAGTTTATATTGTAGTATAGGCAAAAGACAATTTAAACACGTGCAAATAAACCGAGAAAAGAATTCAGCAGATCACACGTACCGTGGAAGTCGATGTAATGCGAAGCATGCGGCGGGAAGGTGACTGTGGCGTAATTTTTTACTGGGCGAAACGTTACAAGAGGCCGCTAAATATTTTTATAAATTTTATACGCACACATATATGTTGAGGAGATGCATATTTGTTACATAGCCAGTTTACAGTTGGGTAACGCTGCCAACGGCAACGTGGGTATTACAACCAGAAGCGGTAAGCTAATGTGTAGTGCTTATACTTGTCCCTAATGATGGAGAACGCACGCACTTTTCACGAACCCGTGTGCCTGTGTGGAAGAAGTTCTTGACGGTTCTTGAACAAGGTAATCGTCACCGTGATCACTGCGAAACGGCAGCTGGTGATGACTTGTTATCGGATCCGGTCGTGATCGCAGGGACGAGGGGTTTATGTGCAGTGAAGTATGAGGTATAGTACAGCTGTATGAATTCGTGGATGCCTTGGTCATATGGTCGAAAAATTGTGTGTCGATAGTGCCGGCGACATGTCAGAACATGAAGTCACCCTTGCCGTTGGTGAGGTATAGGCCGTCGAGGCTGATAGGCCTGGCTAGTTCTACGTAGATCAACATCAGTGGATGGCGCTTGTGGTATTTCTCTTCGCGTTCCACGACGCGAGGTCGGTAGCATGCCCAAAGAACACCAACGGAACGCGATCGTGCAAGTGCTCCGGCTTCGCATCGCCTCATGGTCCCCTTTAGCGGGAAATGGTGTGATTTTTTATTCACATTTGTGCCCTCTGAAGGCTGCGGTGAATGTAGGGAGGGAGGCGGAATAAATATGGAGAGAAATGTGTACAATGAAGCCAGCTTTACGAGAATTGTCAGGTAAGGGTCATTCTTTTTACTACCAGTAGTGGCACAAGCTTCTCTACGACTTGTTTGTATACCAGAAGCCTAAGCTTTGCATTAGCGCCATTTTAGGAAACCGTGAGGCGACACCAGTAAAATAAGCACTGACCTATATAATATGGGCTCCTACATGCTATCCTAAAGCATGGTTTTTGCTTAACTATGACGCCTCAAACCTTATCAACTCCTCTTAAAATGAGACGAAGAATTCGAAGAGACGGCGCGGTAGATTAAACGCAAGCACCGACAACGACGCTATGAAAGTCAAAGCAAAACTCAAACGATGTAGTTATGAACTCTGATGAAGTACGGGGTTACTACAGATACGAGATGGTGCACGTAATTTCGAAATTAGCAAGGGCCTATGCGCTAAAACACCCTAATGCAGCTGTGTACTAGCAATCACAGGTCATATTCGGCTTGAAAGTAAGTAAAGTTTCAAAATAATTTCCGCCCAAAAATCTCCTCTCTGATCCATCTAAATTAGGTGTAAGAGTTTGCTACTAATCGCCAGTTCTTCCGTCAACGCGTGACGCTAGGTTTGATGGAATTGTTACGTCAGTGTTAAGAGCGAAGTGAGCATGATAAAGAACTTTGATATCCGAACACGATCCAATTAGTGTTCTCTTGATTGCCGACGTCCCCCAGTATCACGTGCGTGTATTTTTCGCGTATATTTTGCGCTGCGGCCTTCAACGGAATGTTGTCGTATGGCATGCAAAGGGCGTCTTTCGTCGTGTCGTTGGCCTTCGTCAGGGTCTCGTTGTAGTTGCGCCGGTGCAGAGAGACAAGTAATTCTTGATGGAGAAAGGAAGTTGCGCTACCTCCATCGTTACAACACGCGCACAGGCTCTACATCTTCAGGAAACGAGTGCTTGATGAAACCCCGTGCGTAAGACAATCGATTTCGGAGCATGGGCTCGTATAAGGTGAAACTGATTTCCGCAACCGTTTTATCTCGATTAATATACTGCGATTTGATGAAGATTAGGTTTTTGTCCATGCCTTTTTTGCACAGCTGGGCAACATACAACTTTAGTACAGCCCAAAAAGGTAATAGGCGACAAGCACGTAATACGTCGTTTTAATAGTGTGTCCAGAGGCGCTCTGCGGACGCTCAAATAACACGGTCTAATATATTTCTCCACGTCCGCGATTCATGGACTCCCCAATAACAGTGGTATTACCGCTGATACGTCGACAAGAAGGAGCGGAAAATGATTTAATTAGGAACACCAATGTAGCAAGCAGAATTCACTAAGTCATTACGACTCATGCTTTTAGCAGGTTCCGTACTGCACACGCAGATACGCATTTGTTTCTTTTTTGCTTAGTTTTGCTTAGTTTTGCTTAGTTTGCTTAGTTTTTGCTTAGTTTGCTTAGTTTGCTTAGTTTTGCTTAGTTTTCTTTTTGCTTAGTGCTTTCTGCGTGTTTGCGCTGACGCGCAATCCAAGTTTGAATACAAGTAAGTTTCCGTAAATTCTTTTGGCTTTCATTTATTATTTGTGGGTTTTTCTTTCTTTTTTGCACTTTATAATGTGCACATGAATATACATGAACTGCATTTTTGATGGCTGGCTTGCAGGACGTGAATATTTTGTCTGTGAGTGTGCGAATATGAAATTTTCAAGTTTCAAGCGACTTCAAATGATGAAAACCAGTTGTAAATCAAATGAAAATTTTTGAAGGCTCTCGCATGCGAATAGTGCAACTACAAACTTTCTCGAAACATTTGTTTCGCCAACCAGATACCTGAAAGTAAGTCGTTACACAGCAAGTAATGTAGAGGAAATTTATTCATTGCACAACAGTATTGTATTAGGGTACAGCATACGCAGTTATATAATGTCCCGAGGGATACATGCTTGCTTGGTGTGCTCTGGAAGCAGCGACCCCGTTCTCCATGTCAACATTCCTCCAGAGAACGAAAACAGCCGCTCACTAGAGAGACTAGTGCTGATGCGTTAATCTTGTAATTATGGTTTAATCCTGTGAGCATGTTTTCTCAATTGGCAGCAGCAATGACAACTTAGTGGCACCGCGTTCATTGCAGGTTCTTCATCTTAGGATAACCCCGAATAATGTTGGGTTTCATGATTTTTTACACATTTTTATATTTGGAATGGCTCCTTCTTCTTTCTCTGGTATTGTTCCACTAAAGTTTCCGCAATCAATTGCAACAACGTTCTCGGCCTCATACTAAATGCTATGCTCTGAGAGTCGGTAAGTGTGCTTGTTAGTTGATTACTAGACCCAAATTACTGCAGCGCGAACTAGACACAAGGACACAATTGGAAGATACAGAAAGAAGCGCTGCGTGTGTGTATCTTTTCTTTGTCCTTGTGCGAACAGCATGCTGTCACCAATTGCCATGCTCTGGCTACTACACTTGAATACTGAGGAGCATAGGCGTGCGCACAGGGGAGGGGGGGCAGGGGGGGCGCCCCCCCCTAATCACCTAAGAGGGGGGGGGGGCGCGAAATCTGCCCCATACGTTGACTTAGTAGGGTGAGGGGGCGCTGCGATGAACCTTTGCCCCCCCTGATGGGCAACCCTGCGCACGCCTATGCTGAGGAGAACTTGTTCCTGGCCTAGTTCGTGTGTACTTTAAAGCATATTTACCGGTAAAAGGACGAGACAGAAGAAGACGAAGACAAAGACACGCGTCTTCGACCTCGTCTTCTTCTCTCTGAGTCATTTTAGTGACGTATATACTCGTACTTTCAATCCTGAATACTGGCGCACATTTCAAAGCGCACTAGAGAGAGAGAGGGGGGGGGGCAACGTCGCAACATGAATACGTTTTGCTCTACGACAACGGACATGCTTTTAAGAAGTCTTGCCTACACAGAGCAACATCTAAGTTTCCTCAAGCAGGTTTAACACCTACAGGATGCAGGCTACCCGCAGGCCATTCTGGTTTCTGTTACGAAAAAGATGCTGAAGAAGTCACGGAACTGCCGCAAGAACGAAAGAGTCGCCTCAAGAGAATGTAAAGCTAGCCGTGATTCCCGATGTACATCGCGTGTCCCATATAATTTCGAAAAGATCGCTAAACATGCTGATGTAAAGGTGGTCTTCTCTGCACCATTAAAGCTTTCCAGGCTCTGCAGGATGACTAACCCGTGTCTCCGAAGAGCTCAGGCCTGCACCATGGATCACAAAACCATGTACGCCAGCTGTAAGACGGGTGTGGTATGCGAGATCCCCTTGTCGTGTGGTATGAAGTACGTAGGCCAAACCGAGCAATGCCTGAGCGATAGACTGAGATAGCATAACAACAACGTCAGACGTGGCAAAGAAGGCTACCTCGCAATTCATAGCCGTGATTGTTATGTTGGCCTAACTTTCGCGCTGCTCTGTTGTCGCCAGAAGCCACGATAAATGGGTAAGATTAATCACTGAGGCGAAGAAAATCATCCAAGAAGACGATAAGTGTGTTAGCGTGTGCATCTGTTTTGCAGTCACTGCTTGCTGACAATCTGTTCCAAACTTGAGGGTCAATCTCATCAGCGAGCTGTTTCGGTAGCTTTTAATTCCGGTCCTTGCATCTTTCATCACTGTCTCGTCTTATTCCTGTTTCTTATGTAATCACTATATATTCTATAGAATTATTAGATGATTGTGCTTTAACATACCATTGTGCGAAAAGTGATGCTAAAGGAAACTGAGCGGAACAAGCCGGGCTCGACAGTCATGCACGCAATAAACACCGATTGCGCGACGGAACTATAGACCGAAACGCATGGTTGAACCTGCCGTGTGGCGCAGACGAGGGACGAAGCATTGTTCTTGTTGTTGTTGTTCCTCAAACATTTGGTGCAACCCACTAAGGGGGATAGGCCATGAATCGGACGGTGCCTTTCTCAAAGAATGGATTCACTTTTTGAAGAATTGGACGGCAATGGCGTCTAATTAGTCTTCACTCGTTTGTGCCACGCTGCACATTCAAAGATATATGTTAGCACTCCAACTCGCCGAACTTGCCATATTAATCCCCTAGACCAAGAGTATGTTGCCAATAGCTCATACAAGTCGCATAACTCATACAGTAGACTAGTTTGTTCATTACAAGGTCTGTAACCATCGCAATTTAAAACGTTGTTGCTTTTTTTCTTTGGCATGCATGTGCGGTATGAATGCCTCTTGGAGTTATTGTTTTATGTGTGCCTGTATTATGTATTCATGCTGTCTTTCTCATTGCCGCATTATCTCTAAAGATATTGTACAAACGAAACATCTTGTCTGTTTCCGTTTTAGAAACTGTAATCCTTCCATGGGCACCGTTTAAGTATGTTGTATAATGTGTTTCGTATTCAAAATCATGCAGCCGTATTTACAAATTGGGTATGGTTTCCTCAAGATGCGTTGGTGGGTTTTTCTCCTCAGCCTCCCCCATTTACATATCTTTGTGCGCGTTATTTGTATGAGTGCGCATCTGTTAATGGAATCAATAAACCAAATCAAATCTTAGAGAGCTGTTAGCTCGGGGGCCCAAAACAGTGGGGAAGGCAGATCACTTAGCTCACCTAGGGGGAGACACCTAGGGGGAGCGAAAGCGCAGGACCGGGTTGATTGGCGGAACATGGGAAGAGGTCTTTGCCCTGCAGTGGGCTTAGACAGGCTGATGATGATGACCTAGACGGACTCTGGCGCTGCGATTGATCAGCCACCATGCGAATGATGGATAGACACGGATTTGCCCAATATTCGTGCTTACGGCTTCGAACGCACTTGTGGCTTTTTTATTGCTGTGTTTTGGCGTTCGTTTCGGATAAAACAATGGACTGTTGCGAACTTCGTGACCAGATTCGAAGTGGTGAGGCCTAAAAAGGTTGAAGTGGGGAAGTGAAAGTGCAGACTTTTGCTGAATATATATTGCGACAAAGCGGATGCAGAGGACGCGGAGCCAACGGAGCCAAAAGAACGAAGTTTAGACAAATCCGTGTACTACCCGTCGTTCCCATGCTGGCTGAAGCGCCATGCGTTGCATCTCCCATAGACACTAGCGCCAGAGTTCCCTCTAGTATATCTATAGGAAACTCTATGGTAATTTCGATGGGTCCCCTCCGAAAATTCGCTTCGCGGCTTCGAATAGAGCGAGGAATTTCTAACATGTTCGTATCCCGCCGCTGACTGCTGTGGCGAGAGCGATCGGCGGTTTTTCCGCTGCGAACGAATTCGCCGCCTGAACATCGCTGTGTTTTGCGTGATGTGAGACGACCTTTACGTGCCCAGAGCACGACAGCATTATGAGGCGCGTCATTGTAGGGGACACCGTACTGGTTTCCACCACATGGGGTACTTTACGCACACGTAAAACTAAGCGCATGGGCGCTTGTTGAATTTCACCCTCATTAGAAATGCGGCCGCTGTGAGCTGAGATCGTGTAAACGATCCCGAGCATTACATCCGCTACTAGGTTAATAGCAACAGACATCGCTATATGGCAGCAGAGAAGAAATTGTGTTCAAGCTTATAGTAATATTTGCTCGGGTGTTGCCTCGTAGAATCACGATATGATTGGGAGGGCCGGCGCAGTGGAGGGCTCCGCAATCTTGACCATCTGGTGCTCTTCAACAGCACCCGAAATTTAAGCACATGTGCCTCTAGCATTTCGCCGCCATGAAAATGCGGCCACCGTGGCCGGGATACGATCGATACGATTTCGCAACCTTCGGGTCAGCAGTCGAGCTCCCAAACCACTAGACCACCGTGGCGGGTTATTGGCCGTTATAAGAATAGTGGGTAGCATGTGGGGCACAAGCTTCTTTTCCTGCACTCACTGTCGCACTCAAGCACTTCTCGTCTAACGTCGTAGGCCATAGACGTGCGAACATGAAGCGGAGTGTGCATGGAGCCAGCTAATATAGTATTCCACGGTAGGCCTCATTCGTTTACCAATAGTAGTGGAACAAGATTCTTTGTATCATTTATTTGCAAGCCACAAGTCTAAACCTTATGTAAACAATATTTTAGGACACCACGAGATGAGATCAGTGAAACAAGCACTAAACTGTATATACCAATTGGAATATAAAATCCTGAAGACCGCTTTTATCCTAATGATGACACCTAAAAAGTTATGAACTGCCTCCCTAACAATACAGAAGTCGCGCTGACGTCGGGCGTTTAGTGCGGCAGACAGTGGGGGAGATGAAATTCAATCACCAAAAAAGACACCTTGAGAATGAAAGCTCAATAAACGCTGTCGTAATTAAATAAAAGGAATGCTGACGTTACATTAATTATGAGGTGGTGCGAGTAACCTGGAAATGAATAATGATATCAGCGCGAATATTCGTGAGTGCCGTTCTGTCATTGAAATAGCAGGTCTTATTGTGCTCGGAAGTTAGCAAAGATGGTTAAGATAATTTCTGCGGGAAAAGTCCCTCTGGTATCCGTTTAAGTAACGCCTAATTGCCTGCTACGAATGGCTCGTTCTTTCGTCATCGCATGCTGCTGTATTTGATGTAATTCGAGAAACCAGAAGCGCGGTCGCAACACCTAACTGCTATGTGAGCATGGAAACTACGAAAAGCCGAGTAGGGCGCTGTTTCTTCCCGTTGGCGTCCAGTACAACACGCTTGTACTTCCCGCGCTTACTTCGCGTTGTGGCTTTCAACAGAATGTATTGTCCGTTGTATGCGCACTGCGTCTTTCCACTTCTTGGTTGCATTCGTCAGCGTGTTCCTGTCCTTACGCTGGTACAAAGAGATGAGCAATTCTTGATAGAGAAAGAAAATGCCGCTATCTTTACCGGTACAAAAAGTGAATTGGGACTACACCTTGAGGAAGCGAGGGAGGATTAGGCAACATCATTAAAACAAAAAAAGAAGGCCTGCGCATGCCCTCCTCTCCCCACCCACTACGTCACCGCAGTGACATCTGAGGCACGACGACGCAGGAAGAGACGCCGCGTGGTTGTGCGGAATGCGGTAGAGAAAAGCGGGTCAGTTTGCGTTGGATATGCGTTGCGTTGAATGGGCACGTATGTTGTGAGCAAGCCGCTGAACTGTGGTCGAGTGCTTTGGCCCCATCGCTGAACCCTGGTTGAGTAGTTAGCAATGTGCCGGCACGTTCGGTTGCACACGCCTGAATGCTGCTCCGCGCCTACCTGCACACTCAACTGCCCTAGAGTTAGTGCAAGCCGCATGTTCATGTTTTCCTTAGATCCGGCTCAAAGGGCCGCATGGACGAAAGCCGCCTCAGATAGAACTTCGTGCCGACAAAACACCTGGTACGTATTTTGATATGTTTAGATATGTCGCGCAGGTGTTTGGACGCCTGTTCGATATTTAGTCGATCGGTCGCCTCGGAGCACGGCGTTCCCTGAAAGCACGATGCCCGGCTTAGCGATGACCAGGAGGTTTGGCTGCGAGTGCCATCTTGGCTAGGGACGCTGCAAGGAGAGAAAAAAGCTGATTTTCAGGGCTATGTGGTCACAGTAACCCCCAAACGTTGTCTACATATTTGCGTCCTTGTCTATAGTTTGTGCGTATCCATGTTTCCCTTGGAAGTATGAACCAACTCTGCCAGCAGCAAGTTTACTGAACATTTTTCCTCTTCTACATTGCTTTGATCCCTGTGTTTTTTTCTGGACATTAGCGAACTCAGTGCACATATAAATTTGTTGCTCCAGTGTGTTTCTCTCACTATATTACACTGGGGCGATTTTCTTTTCAGATTTGTGAGAAGTCCGGGGAGTGTGATGCAGGTGTCCCTGAAGCCTAAAAGGGTAAAGCATGGCCCCATACCAGGCATTTTACCACACCTCCATGCGTGATCCCTCGTCGGGAGACAGCTGGACGTGAAAGTGTCCAAACAAGTGGTAGCTGGGAAGCTTAGGAACGCAAAAAGGCACTTCAACTGCCCTTGCAGCACCACAAAGAGCATGAAGAATTTTACAAGCATAAAAGCCGTGTGTTATAGGGATAAATTCGGTGCTTGATCATCCGTCAGTGTTATATTCCTCTCCAACAGCAAGCATGATTGCAATGCATGCAGCCGAATACGGCAGTTTGCGTGTTTTGAATTTTCTTTCAGTGTGGTCTAAAATAAATATTCAGTGCTTTCTTCACCCTGTACTTCTAAATGCTGTTCATTTTCTTGATATTGCAGCCAACACAATTATTGAAAACAGCATTAGCTGAATTCATACTGAAAAACAGTTTATTTCATAGATAAGCAACGTGGCGCGATGCTACAAATGAATGGAGGAGGGGAATTTCGAGGGCTCGCTTCTTTGTTTGATACAACCCTAAGAAAAACCAACAACTTAATGAAAACCAACAGAAATCCAACATATTACTACAATGAAAACCTGATGGCCAGTTTTCCACATACGCCGTCATGTCTACGAGAGGCGCTGTCAAACACTCCCAGGTTTGCATGCACACAAATAATCTATGAAGTGGATGGCAGGATGACCGCTGCCGTAGCTCGATAGGTGAATGGCAAAAGAGCGAGGTATTTTGGGATGCGTCGTCTGCTGCCGGTTTCCGGTTCGAGGCAAGCAGACGGCGAACCACGCCGTCGTTGGCCTCTGATTGTTCGGCATTCTCGCACGCGGCATTATCGCCTTGCAAAGCCATGGCCGGCTGCTCAGCCGTAGGCTGTTCCAACTCGAGCGTTAAAGGGACATTAAAGACAAATATTAAGTCGACGTTGAAGTTGGTAAATAGCGGTCCAGAAACTGCGTAGTGCTGTATTTGTGCCAAGGAAGTGCTAATTCTGAAATAAAATCACGTCTGAGTTGTTCGCATCGCGTTAGCGCACATCAAATCACCCGCCTGAAATCGGTGTTTCTGACTTCACTGTTGCCGTGCCAACGTTGCCCGCCTTTCCTGCGTGGCGGCGTCCACTGGCGGCATGCACAATTAGGGCATCCGGCAATATCGATGCATGCGGCATTTTGTCGAACTTTCTGTCAGAGCGGCTTCACGACCGTGCAAAACACACACGGCATTACGCTATACCGAAACTACCACTGAGACGCTACCACGTGAGCGAAGCAGGACGCCGGGAGAAGCGCAGTTCGGCGAAAACGGAACTTTTGAACCACGCGCGCCGTTCCCCATGGCAACGCCAAGGAGGTTCTTTTTTCTATGAATGAAACAGAAACGAACAAGCAGCATTTTGTTACGCGTTTTGATGCACGGAGGTTCTTTTATTGCAGCTAGTTTGATTACTAGTGAATAATTCTATTCGACTTCCCACGTCATCGGGATCACTTCCAAATGTTCCACTCGTGGCGCTCATCATGCGATACATTTAGCTTAATTTCTCGGTAATTAGGGCACTGTTGTTGATAATACTGCCTTTTAGTAGTAGGGAATTCGTGAATAATACCTGCGAAATTCGAGTTCGAAATTCGAATCGAATAATACCTGACACGAATAATCGATTAGACTTTCGAATAGCTATATTGAAGTTTCGAATAATTCGAAAGGACGAATATCTAAAGAGCCACATAGGTCAATGAAGCAACTTCGCTGGGGCGGGGTGGCTGAAACTAACGCTAACACAGTACAGTAGGCCTTTTGTTAAAAATTTTCACCGATATCCTGCTACAAAAGCGAGCGCCATGTTTATTAAAGGAGATTAGTAATTTCCACACGTAAAAAAAAGAAACATGAGAAAACTGTCAAGCTCTCCGCAACTTCACCTCTGAAAGGAAGACATGAACTTTTCTCGCCTAGTTCGGTCGCGTATGCCGCAGGCGCCGTAATACATCCCGACTCGGCCCACGAAATCCTCGGTGATTGGATTCACATATGAAATTTGTTCACGCTGTGCAGTCGCCACTGCCGCACCGCACCACTCGTTCAAAAAAAAATCACAGCATATTCCACGGAGCGAATGACGAGGGTGGGCGAAGCTGCGGAGGTTTATC
>NC_051185.1:139268410-139348409 GCF_013339695.2 Rhipicephalus sanguineus
ATTCTTAGAGAACAGGTTAGAGGATTTTCTGATACATGCACAAACACGAAACGTAGTAGCCACTGATGCTTCCGTGAACGAAGAACGGGCAGGCGTAGGAATTGTCTCCCAGTCGCTGGGCTGGTCATTCGCTGTCAGGTTACCCGATTTTACTCCGGTTTTCGAAGCTGAACTCATGGCCGTCATCATGGCACTGCGAGAACTCCCGACAGACGAGATGAGGGCGATAATAATAACTGATTCGCTATCCGTATGCACAGCACTTACAGCTTCACATAACTCTCGTGCCCTCAAGACATTTCGATCTTTAGTTCCGTCTCAGCTGAAGCACCTAAAACTAGTGTGGGTCCCAGGTCACTGTGGCTTAAAATTAAATGAAATGGCTGATGATTTAGCGCGCGCATCGCTAGATCTCCCAATAATGCAGGTTCTTCCAGTGGTAGAATATTTCACCGCAATCAGATACAGAAAATGGGCAATTCACACTAATAGGATGGAAACAATAACAACGTGGACGGAATACAAACATCTCAACTTCCCATGGAAATCTCATTGGAGCCAATCTAGACAATCTGAAGTTACGATCACCAGATTTCGATGCCGTGTCCCCCCATGAAATCTATACTTACACAGAGCTGGTCTGACGATATCGCCCCTATGTCAATTCTGCGGAGAATGAGAAAATATTGCACATTTCTTTTTGTCATGCCGCAGATATTCAATTATTAGATCACGACTGCTCATTACTCCGCTGTTGAAAATAGGCTTAAACTAAACTGAAGAAATTATACTAAGCTTCGGAGCCTCAGGGTTGGGATACTGCCATAGGGATGCCTTCAATGCCGTGTGTAATTTCATGCAAACCACTAAACGTGTACCATTTTAATCTTCCTTCAAAAACGCTCTTTATTAAAATGCGGTTCAATATATGTAATCTCACCAAATTGTTCTGATCAGGTTAATACGGCTGTCTGAAATACGAGCGCAATAGCATAATTTTTGAAGTATTAATTTGATGTCTTATTTATTATTACCATTTCTACTCTTAATTTTTTTAACCATTTTACATTCTTCGAATAAGATTTTAAGCTTCAACTACATATTCTTGGCCCATCCCCCAGAGTGGGTACGTGCCATAGAAAAGAAGGCAAAACAAACAAACAAACAAACAAACAAAAATGCTGTGGACGAGGCAGGGCAGAGAAGGAAGAGGAAGACGAGGTGGTTGGTTCTATTCCACGACAAGAGGACGTGCACACATATGTGTATGCTGATGACATTGCATTTTTTTCATCAGCAGATGATATTCACAAGCTATTCCAAATATTGCAATCATACTTATCATCCGTAGAACGTTGGCTTGATGGTCTACATCTGTATTTAAATGTCAGCAAATGCTCTGTAATAACATTTCCATTGAAAGACCCTATTTACATGTCGCTATCTTATCATGTCGAGAATATTCCACAAGTTGAGAAAGTAAAATATCTGGGCGTGATATACGACCGATCTATGTCGTGGAAGGCTCACATTGAATACATAGCAGCAAAGGGCGTTCGGGCGGTTGGATTGTTAAGGAAGATCAGCCACAGTCGGTTAGGTATGAGAAGAAAAACGCTTTTATCCATATATTGCATGTATGTTCGCCCAGTTCTTGAATTCGGGTGCATATTATATGCTGGGGCTCCTGCTTATAAGCTTCATCCTCTTGTAGTCCTCGAAAGACAAGCCTTGAGATTATGTTTAGGTCTTCCTAAATTTGTAGCAATCAAGGTCTTGTATCTGGAAGCTAAGCTCCCCTCATTAGCTACCCGTTTTAAGTTGTTAGCAGCTCAGTCTTTTTTAAGGCTGTATGAATCCCCCGTAAGACGTTCAGCAACAGTTTTTATTGCCAGTCCTGAATTGTTTTTTGGAGTATATTGGCCGAGATTTCATACGCCTCAAATTCTGGTTATACAGAACCTTCTTGACTTTTTAAACGTTCAAATTAAGGACATGCCTTTAATCAGTAATAGCAACAACTATATTAAAATACAATTTGACGACATTTTTCCAAAAAATGCAAAACTAATATCGTCCCGCTTTTTAAACGCTATATTAAGTGATTACCTGGTACATATGCCAATAAAGACAGTCATAGCGACTGATGCTTCGCAGAGTGAAGAAAAATGTGGAATTGGGATTTTCTCCCCTGCTCTTGATTGGTCGTTTTCTCTTCGCCTTCCAGATTTTGTGCCCGTATTTGTAGCAGAATTTTTAGCGATCATTCTAGCTCTCCGTAAATTAACAGCATCAGTAAAGTCTGCAGTAATTTTGACGGATTCTCGGTCAGTATGTTCCTCCCTAACTGCAAATGAGGAATCGAACGTTCTGAGGGTTTTCAAATCATTAGTCCCACCGCATATAAATTTGATCAAGTTGGTTTGGGTTCCAGGACATAAAGGGCTAATTATGAATGAAATGGCAGATACGCTAGCAAAGACATCTTTGAATGGCCCGGTTATTCAGGTATTACCGACATCAACATTCATTATAGGTGCGAGATTAAGGAGGAAACTGTTGTTAGACGAATGTTATGCACCGTCAATAACGAACACATTAGAATTGCAGCATTTGAATCATTATTGGAATAGTAAAATATGTCAAACAAGAGCAATTGAAGTCGCAATCACTAGACTACGCTGTCAGACTCCATACCTAAATTTTTATTTACACAGAGCTGGTCTGGCAGCTTCCCCTAATTGTTCTTTTTGCGGAGTACATGAGTCAACAGAACATTATCTGATTCACTGTAACAGATACTCTTCCGTGCGCAAATTGCCTTTAGGTAGCGTCTTCAGACTTCTTAGATTGGAGTTAAGTGCACCAAATGTACTTTCATTCGGGGCTTTGTCCCTTGGATACAGCGACGGGAAGATTGCCGATGCCCTGCAGGAGTTTATTAAAGGTTCACAGAGATTTAGGCTATAGAATCAATCTTTCCTCTTGTTCTTCTACTTTTCAAAATTTCTTTACTCTTTTTTATTCAAATTCTCCGCTTCATTGGTTATATGATTTTCTATTTCTATTCTTAAATTTTTTTTTTTCATTTTACTTCTTTCCTCTTAAATAGAAAAAATCTACGCTTTACTTTAACAATTAGATTTTAAAAACTATCCGGTTCTTGGCCAATCCCCCAGCGTGGGTGTGTGCCAAATTATAGGAACTACACTACACTACACTACTACGTCGAAAGAAGACGTGCGTTGCCTTCTGTTCGAGGTGGTCCCAAGGCAGTTGGGTTCCGGACCCGAGCAAGCAGACTCGATGGCAACCTCTTCAACCCGCAAGCACGACGCCTGCTGTACCACTTGGCTGTGGTAATGGTCTCCCGGGTGAACTTGGCAAGCTCTCCATTTACCCGTTGACCGAGTCTCCAGGAAGAACCGGCCCTCTTCGCTCCTGCCCTACCGACGCCTACATCTCCGACGTCTCGCCGCAGCATCGCCACAGCACCCCGACGTCTCCCTCTGCCAGAACCGTGAGAGGAACTCTGCTAATTTTGCGGGACTTTAATTTTTGTAAATTTGGACTCCTATTTATTCTTTTTGTATAGATACCGTTTTTTTCCCTTTCTTCATTGTACTTTCTTTCTTTAACTTATTTTTAGAAATAATGAAGGAATGTTTTTCCACCACACGGTTTCGTTGACTGTGTCATTGAAACAATTATTTCAGTGACAGTTCTTAACATTCGAACCTAACACACCACAGTTACCAAGCTGCGTAGTAAATGCAAGTGATGTTTGCCAATTTAAAAATTGTTAGACATGAATTTAAATGATTGCGCTGCCACTTGACATACCTGTTTGCCTGGTTTTTGCATTTATTTCTACCCTCCCTGTAAGGACCCTCAACAGAGGGTTGACAGTATTAATAAATAAATAAATAAATAAATAAATAAATAAATAAATAAATAAATAAATAAATAAATAACCAGGAGATGCTAGGTTGTTTCAGGTTGCTGTTGTTCATAGTCTTTAGGTTGGTGATACTAAGTATTTTCTAGCTGGCTTCTAGATTGTTTCTAGGCTTTAGCTAAATGGTCCTAGGTGGTTTCTAGGTTGCTTCTAGGTTGTTTGTACGCTTTAGCTAGGTTATGATAGGTTGTTTCTATGAAGGAAGGCAATTTTGAGGGCTCGTTTCTTTCGCTTCGGGCGCTTAATCGGGCGCGTAAACCGAATTTTCCAGGATCAGTTCCTATCGGCGACAAGTTGTCTTTTCGTCCGCTCTGCTTTATTGAAACTCTTATCACAATTACTACAATACACCTAAAACAGTGCAATAAACGTCCCCTATACTTTCCTTGGCTTTAATATATGCTGGTTTTGATTCAGTTTGTTTCTAGGTTACTTCTATGTTGTTTCCAGGCTTTAGCTAGGTCAGGTTAGGTTGTTTTTAGGTAGTTGCCAGGCTTTTAGCTGGGTGATGCTAGGTTGCTTCTATGCAGCTGCTAGGCTCTTAGCTATGTTGTTTTCTAGGTTGCTTCCAGGTCGTTGTTGGGCTTTAGCTAGTTTCACGTTGTTTCCAGGTTATTGGCTGTTTTGTAAGACTTCAGATCGTCCAGCTGCGCTACTTCAAGCCTTGCGCGACTTAGTTCAAGCTTCGCCTTTCTCTCTCTCTCTCTCTTTCTATCGCTTTATCTCTCTCTCTATCTTTCACGTGTGTCACGGGCTGCACTTCGGCAAGCGGAGTTTTCGCTTAACTGTACTCGGTAGTGGGCGCATGAGCAATTCCTGTAGCGCATACCCACCCGAGGAGGTTTGCGCGACGGAGCACAACTTACCGATGGTTTAAACAGCTTCACACTAAAGAGAACGAAGAGAACGCGCCCCGGTTCATGATGATGATAGCTTTTTGTACACATTGTAGACACCAATTTTTTTACGGCCGCCTTAAACAGCTTCAATGGTAAAATTTCTTGACGAGCCGGGATTCGAACCCGCGTACACACGATCCGAAGGCGAGCATCTAAACAACTCGGCTATCCAGGCACGCTAGAGGAGCAGAGCATAGCCTTGTATAGTACAGTAGAACCTCGGTGATACGAATCTCGCGGGGTTGCCAAAAATATTCGTATCATCTGAAATTCGTATAACCAGAAAACACGGAAAATTAGTATGCGATAAAGAAAGTTGGCATACGTTTTGATTTAGTGTTTCTCAGGGCCGCAGCGACGTCATGAACAGCTCTGAATGATTGCTAGTAATGTTTTTAGACGTCAACGATCATACTTGTGCTCGTAAATATACGGTGCATGCGAGCGTGCGTAATTAATGAACTAGATGTGTTGTGCTCCGTGGCCGCTAATACCCCCTTCCTAATCTTACTACGCTTTTTTGTCTCTCCCATCTTTCCACTCCCCTTCCCTTTTCCCCGGCGTAGGGTAGCCAACCGGACTGCTGTCTGGTTAACCTCCCTGCCTTCCCCTTTTGCGTTCCTTCCTTTTTTGCATGACGCCAGAGTACTGCGGCGAAAGTGACTTAAGAAGCGCTTCGCACATGATAGATGGCCAAGCTCCTTCGCCACGACCGTCCGCTTTGTCTCTTGGGGTCTTCGTCCACCTTTATTGGGACTTCATGACGAACCAGCAGCCCAACTTTCACTCTTGTTTCATAGAACGTTTGATTGCGGGGACATGGCTTGCATCGACGTGGCAGGCACGTGTTAACACAGTAGAAAGACGTTGCTGCCTCGAGCACAGGAACACGCGTCAACGAGTCGGGAAAAAAAAGGCGCGACGTCAACGTCGTTCTTAAGCTAAACGCGAAGGCGCCTAAAGGGCTCCAAGATTCATGCGCACTATCTCGGAGGCAACGACGCACCGCTGATGGTTGCGCAGCGCGTATGCCCGCTCCAGCGTGTGACTGCCGGGTCTTCCGCGACAGCGCGGACAGCACCTGTTCGTACCTGTGCGCTGGCGTACGTTCGTATCAAACGTCGCGGGTGCAAATCGGTTCGAAACACCGTACTCCAATACATTCCCAGCTAATTGGCCTTGGCCGGGACCACAGAAAAATTCGTATCACCCTGAAATTCTTACGAGCCGTGATCGTATCACCAAGGTTTTACTGTATAGTACAGCAAGGGGGAGGGAAAGGGGAAGTGAGGGTTAGGAGGAGAAATGTGATGGTGAGGAGGTGAGAAGGAGGAAAAGGAACAGGGGGAGAGTAAAGCGTAGCATAGAAAGAAAGGTAGAGAAAGAGACAGAGATAAAGAAATGAGAAAAAACAGAAAGTGACAGAAAGAGAGAGAAAGGTATAGACAGCAAGGGAGAGAGATAGAAGGAAAGAGGAAGAAGAAACAAAAAAGAGAAGGGAACAAAGAGAAGAAAGAAAGAGCGAGAAAAGAATATGGACAGAGAAAGGAAAACAAAGAATTAGACAGAGACAAAAAAAAAGAGAAGAAAAATAGAGAAGGCAGGAAAGGAAGGAAAGATATGAAGAAAGAAAGAGAAAAAAATAAAGAGAAACAAAGAAGGCCACCACAATAAAGTTCCACCACCACCACCAAAGAAGGCCACAAAGCTCCTTCAGGATTGGGCACAACAGCGCGAAGCTGCCACAGTTTTCATGTTCTCAGGGAACCATTTCATCTGATAATCCCCTCGGAGGGTTTCGAATTACGGAAATCTGAGCATAGTTTAGAAGCATGCTGAGAACCTGTAAACATCTGTTATCGTTTAAAACATGAGAAAAGCATTTGTAAATAGGGGCAATATGACGGCTTACACGAGGGCTTGGTTACCGGTTTCATATTTTTCGACATAAAGTTCGCTACATGATTACGAAAGTATTGCCGTGGCTTACATAAAAAGAACAACACGTTGCAGTTTAGATGGCTACAGCAAAGAAATGTTTTAATGCTGTGCACGAAACAAAAGCTTGGAGGACGATTGCGCTTCGCCTTCAACAGTAGAACGGGATAGCGTAATCGGCCCCTGTGCGCATCACCTTCTCAATTGCCAACCTATAGCTTCGGTTCTCGGTGGGTGACTCAACCGAGCCGCATGGAAACGAACGTCTGTGCGCTAATATTGGCCGTTTCAAACTATCCTAGAATGCCTACTGCAAGTACAGTTTCGAAGTATCCACTATGCCATAATTTTTCCTTTTGCGAATCACCGATCGGGCCCACTACGCGTCCGTAAGGCAGCACGTGCACCTGCGAAGCTGATCATTTTGTTGATGCTTTTGCTGATGATGATGGTTGAATATGTGTGGACGCTTTGTAATGGCTGGGCCTTTAGAACACCCTCTCGTTGTGCAGTTCACATGTTTTGAAGCTGGCGCAATTATAAACTTACAATTGCAGTAAGGAGACTCCTTGCACAACACACATTCATACAGAGTTTTTTTTTTTTCCCACAGCCATTACAAGTAATGGCATAGCTCTGTAGTAGAACACCAGCTTGCCACGCAGATATGGCATGTGTTTGAATCTCACTCGAACCTAAGGTTTTCAATTATTTATTTCATTTGCGTCTTTCTCGATTTTTCGCTCACGAGCTCATTGTTGTGTTTCGGTTTCGGTTCTGTATTGCACTGTACGAATGCCATGGGGCGCCGCTCTGGCATTCCTGTTTTACCCAGGCGACGTGTAAATAAAAGTGTTGAGAGTACTCGTTGAGTGCGGACGTTTCTTCTGCTTCAGCGCTTCGCGCCAAACCGCGTGTTCGGGCTGGCTGGTATCGCCGCCGGTCGCGTTGGTCACCGCCGGTCTTCGCCTGCTGCTGCGCCGGGACTACCAGCCCGCAACACAGCACTCATGTTTCCCGACGTATTGCCAGATGGCGTCCATATCTCACGCAGCGCCTCTTCTATCGTCTTTAGACGACATTTGCAGCGAAGCACGCAGATACGCAGCCATTATCATCATCATAACTGACGTTATGATGATGATAATGATACTCGTACTTAGAGACAGCACCTTACCGCTCTGTTCTTTTTTTCTTTGTTTCCGGTTGTACATCACATAAATGGGGACAACAGAATTATGTTACCGCTCTGTCTTAGCAGTTGGATGTTGTGCATAGTCAAAAGTTACAGACTGACGCCGAGCGTCAGTCTGTAATCTGTGAACATAAATTATCATCATCACGAACAGCCACGCGCTCTCTTCTTCGTCTTCTGCTTCGCTCCCAGAACACGTGCGCCGATTTGTGCGGCGCATGGTTCTCATAACTCTGATGGCTGAGAGAACGAGTACAGAAATAAATAAATAAATAAGAAATAAATAAATAAATGAATAAATAAGAGAACCATAGAAATTCTTGCGAAGAAATTTGTGGACGAGGCGGGTTTGAAGTTGCGTGCCCACGATTTGAAGGCGAGTGTTGTAGCCACTCGGCTATCCAGGCATGCTAGAAGAGCATAACATAGCCTTGTATAGTATAGCATATCAGGGGTGGGGGAAATTGAGGTGAGTGTGAGGATGAAGGAAGGAAAAGAGAGAGTAAAGCATATCATAGAAAATGTAGAGAAATAAAGAGAAAGGAAGAGAAAGGAAGAAAGATAGAGAGAGAATCAGATAAAGAGAAATAAATAAATGAATAAGTAAATAAATAAATAGAGAAAAAAAGACAGAAAAAAAGAGGAAGGGAGAAAGAGAGAGCGAGAGAGAAAGAAAGAGAACCAATACAAAGAAAACTTACAAATAGAGACAAAGAAATAGAGAAAGAAAGACGTTGAAAAAAGAGAGACAAGAAAAGAGTTACAAAAACAGAGAGGAAGAAGGAGAGGATGAAAGAAAGAGAAAATAAACAGAAACAAGGAATGCCGCCCAGCTCCGCTGCTCCTTCAGGCTTGGCACCGCTAGGGCGAAGCGGTCTTAAGTTTTTTTCAAAGCAAGATTTTATTTTCATATCATTAAGATAAAACCTATATTTATCAATGGCCGTCGCGGCAAAATGCGTGTCCACCCTTGTGATATTTCTGGATTTACGCCACTGGTTTTTTGTGCCATCCTTTAAAGCATTCGTTTGCCGTAGGAAGAGCATGCAGGATATCAAGCCGCTGCTTGCGTATTGCGTTCTCGTATTATTTAAAGCGTATTTTCTCCGCTCGGCTTTCGCTTACTGTGTACCCAGCATTTTTCGCTCACGGGCAACGCCGATTTTTCGCTTACGGCCAACGACACCGACGCCGACACGAGAATTTCTGCTAAACGAGCTCTTTAACGCTATCGCGTTAAACCTTTCCTGTCCAAAAGGACATACTGATAGGCTACTTGGTAGTGCATAACTCAGAACAGTAGCGCAAATAATCACACGGACGGCGACAGGCCAAGACGGGGCACAGCGCTGTCTTCCGTCTTGAACTGTCGCCATCCGCGTGATTCTTTGCGCTACTTTTCTGAGACGTTCCCTTCCGCGGGAAACCAGGCCATTTTTGGGTAGCCTAGCAAACAATTTTCATACTGCCAATATCAAATAATTGACATTATAATATATGGTACGAATTTGTAGAAGAATGAATTCGCTTTCTTATGGTATTAAATTTAAAGCAGAAATTACTAAAAATGTTGCGAAAGAAGATTTAATGGGGAAATTTTTAACAAAAACGAGAACACTCTATAGATACATCAATGCTGCTTTGCACCAAGCAAACAAAAAAAATTTCAAAATATGCGGCGGATACCTCTTGATGTTCCGCGGCTGTTGGACACACTTTCGCTGTCTCTGCTGTCCGATGAGTCAAAATCATCTTGCGATTATTCGCTGCTGTCATCATCAAAAACTTTTGAATATGACTCGTCGGAATCCGCCGGAGTTTGCCATTTCCGAGACGCAGGTGCGCGCGATGTCGACGCCATCTCTGAAGCTACGAGCGTTCGGCCCTCTCGACTTAAAACGTAGGGTGCCTTGATGCGCGTTTTGTCCGGGGGGCGCACACATCGAGGCACACCACTTAAAAGGTACTTCAAAGCTCCCTCTGCGGCGGAAAAGGTAAACGTGAAAGCGAAACCATGGAGGCCATGGCGAAACTGAAAAATTAGTTCCTGTTTTATACCATGGATCATGTTACCTCTCCGTAAGCACTTCTAACGCGGCCAAATTTGAAGTTGAAAACCATCGACAGCGGTCTATCGATGGGTGTTGGCGCGGACAGGAAAGTTAAAACAGCCCTCCTCCGAAATCCATATGCTAGCGGCTCCAACCGCAGATGTCTGCCGTGGGTACCTCTAGTATATTTTCAAAATCCTTTGCCGTTTTTTGAGCACATACGTTCTTCCTCAACGAATGGGAAAGTACTGCACCATTTTTGGTATTTTCACCCCGAGTACACTTCGTGCTCAGCCTCTAAGTGTTTATGTGCTGGCCAATGACAGACCCCTACGTGCAAGCACTCCCAATACCTGGTACAGTACCATGAAGCTGACATGCTTTGCAGATCACGTCTTATCTCAAAAAGGAAGACAACTTATTCCGTAGCCTTCATACTTTAGTATATATGAGCGCGGAAATAGCCAAGCGCTTCTCTGAACCTTACGATATGTATTTCTTTTATTGGCTAAGGACTCATACGGTCGAGGTAACTTTCTTTTTTTCAATTTTCCACATTGTATAACCGACGTCGTAGTCAGCGTGCTGTAGTATTAGAATGTTAAGAAATTGTGGCCGCGACGTCGCGCGAATGTGAGAGCAGGTTGGCTCGTTTGTTCCACATCGGAAAACAGAAAAAGAAACAGTGTACTGTCTTTCGTAGGCACAATCCTGTTCAAAGCATCAGTTTCTAGTTTCGAATTCTAGGCGCCTTTTCTGTTATCTTGAACAGAATGTTAGAATATAAGGGGTTCCTCGTCCTGAAAACGGTGACGACATTAGGAGACGCGTCTTACGTGGTGTGGGATTCTAGGTTGCCTTTAATGGTTCTAGCGCCAGAAACCCTGGCGTCCGTGGGTGTGAACACCACTAGTACAAATAATTGAGCAGGACGCCGCTCAGCTTTCGCGTTTGATGAGGCATCTAAGGCTTTCGCCTTAAAAGGTGTGTCGATTACACGGATAGAGCAACACAGGAAGAGGAGCCGAAAGCTTCAACGAGGGATCGTAATATAGTAAGGCTACGTAAGGTATGATAAAGAGTAACAACTACTGCATCAGACGAATCGAATATGAATTAAGGTGATAAAGCCCCAGCATGCAGGGCGGTTGTCTAGCTGACAGAGAAGTAATAGGATAGACAGGTAAATTTTCAGTGATAACCCTTGAGACGTTAGCCTGGTGTGTGCCCTGGCTTTAATTTAGACAGTGTCTCTTGAGAGCGTAGGCTTTCGCCTGTTCTCTGTTTAGCGTTACTTAAAAAGACCAAGCTTTCTGAGCGTGCCACCTAAAATCAAAATACACTTGGGTGGTTTTGCACTTCGCCTATGCGTCTAACCACGACACTGCTCGGCTGCTGACCCAAGAACACGGGTTCGATCCCGACCGTGGCGGTCACATTCCCGCCCTTACGGGAATGCCACATATGACACTGATATAAATGATATGCGGCCATTTGGAGGCAAAATGCTACAGGCCCGCCTACTGCGCTATGTCGGTTCACGTTAAAGAACACCAGATGGTCGAAATTTCCGGCGCCCTCCGCTACGGCGATGGTCGTATTCATATCATGGCTTCGGCACGTAAAAACTCCAAATATTATTGTTATTACTATTTCTGGAAAGCGCATATTTTCACAAACAATTTCATTAAAACAAGGCGGCGCGCGTTCACACACTGGCCGCGTTTTCACTACGCCGACTAAGCGTAGTCGAGTCGCCATTATTCTATTCGCGTTATCGACGATAAGTGACAAGATTAAACATATGCCGCAATTTTTTTTTAAATGGAAGCCCTTTAATCTGCTAATCCCCTTAGAGGATTTAAAATGATAATGCGGTGATCGTTTAGAAGCAACCGAGAAATTCGGAACCATACATCATCGACTAAGCATATAAGATTTTTTTTATATGGGGATAATATTTTGGCGCAAGCAAGGCATTGGTTATCAATATCGATATCTTCAAAATAAACTTCGGTGTTCAATAACCGAAGCAGTGTTGTGGATTATATAAATAAGAAAATACACTCGTAGTTTAGACGGCTACACCAAAGAAAATTTAGAGTAAACTTGTTCCACTGCGCTGTCTGAAACAAAGAAACCCTACTCCGGAACCCCTAGTTTAGCGGCTCCAACAGCGGTGTACTACCGCTGGTATTCTAACGAAGCAGTTGTACAGCCTCGTAGCGAACTTCTCAGGGAGAGCTTACAGTACTCTAAATCATGGAGCATTTTTCTTTCTTGGGAAACTTAAACGGAAAAATTTTGGTCTGTCTTTCTGTTTGTCGCCACGTCACTCGATTAAGCCACTCGGCCAAAGTTGAACCACTTCCCATCTTGAACGGCTGACTAGCTTCATACTTGTGTACATTGTCGATGAAAAAGCAAACATTACGCATATCTGAGGCGCAACATCACTAGGTAAGTATTAGGTGGTGTGTTCTTGTAATAGAAAATGCATACATACGTAATTCTAAAGACCCTAGTTTCTTAAGCTGTGCAAAAATGCGACTGCGCTGAAACTTGCCTTCCTCCTTGCCCTCTGCAGGAGCTCATTGTTGTGTTTCGGTTTCGGTTCTGTATTGCACTGTACGAATGCCATGGGGCGCCGCTCTGGCATTTCTGTTTTACCCAGGCGACTTGTAAATAAAAGTGTTGAGAGTACTCGTTGAGTGCGGACGTTTCTTCTGCTTCAGCGCTTCGCGCCAAACCGCGTGTTCGGGCTGGCTGGTATCGCCGCCGGTCGCGTTGGTCACCGCCGGTCTTCGCCTGCTGCTGCGCCGGGACTACCAGCCCGCAACACAGCACTCATGTTTCCGGACGTATTGCCAGATGGCGTCCATATCTCACGCAGCGCCTCTTCTATCGTCTTTAGACGACATTTGCAGCGAAGCACGCAGATACGCAGCGAAGCACGCAGATACGCAGCCATTATCATCATCATAACTGACGTTATGATGATGATAATGATACTCGTACTTAGAGACAGCACCTTACCGCTCTGTTCTTTTTTCTTTGTTTCCGGTTGTACATCACATAAATGGGGACAACAGAATTATGTTACCGCTCTGTCTTAGCAGTTGGATTTGTGCATAGTCAAAAGTTTAACAGTGGAGCTATTTACGCCGAGCGTCAGTCCGTAATCTGCGAACATAAATTATCATCATCATGAACAGGCACGCGCTCTCTTCGTCGTCTTCGTCTTCTGCTTCGCTCCCAGAACACGTGCGCCGATTTGCCCGGTGCATGGTTCTGATAACTCTGATGGCTGAGAGAGCGAGTACAGAAATAAATAAATAAATAAATAAATAAATAAATAAATAAATAAATAAATAAATAAATAAATAAATAAATAAAGAGAAACAGAAATTCTTGCCGAAAAAATTTGTGGACGACGCGGGTTTCGAAGCTGCGCACCTACGATTTGAAGGCGAGCATCGGTAGCCACTCGGCTATCTAGGCACGCTAGAAGGGCATAACATAGCCTTGTATAGTATAGCATAGTAAGGGTGCGGGAAAGGGAAGTCAGTGTGGGGAGGAAGGAAGGAGTGGAGAGAGTAAAGCATATCATAGAAAATATGGAGAAATAAAGAGAAAGAAAGGGTAGAAAAAGAGAAAGAGAAAGCAAGAGAGATAGAGAGAGAATCAGAGAAAGAGGAATAAATAAATAAGTAAATAAAGAGAAAAGACAGAAACAAAGAGGAAGCGAGAAAGAGAGAGCGAGAGAGAAAGAAAGAGAACAAATACAAAAAAAGTTATAAATAGAGTCAAAGAAATATAGAAAGAAAGAAGTTGAAAAAAGAGAGACAAGAAAAGAGTTAGAAAAACAGAAAGAAAAAAGGAGAGGAAGAAAGTAAGAGAAAATAAACATAAACAAGGAATGCCGCCCAGCTCCGCTGCTCCTTCAGGCTTGGCACCGCTAGGGCGAAGCGGTCTTAAGTTTTTTTGCAAAGCAAGGTTTTATTTTCATATCATTAAGATAAACCTATATTTATCAATGGCCGTCGCGGCAAAATGCGTGTCCACCCTTGTGATATTTCTGGATTTACGCCACTGGTTTTTTGTGCCATCCTTTAAAGCATTCGTTTGCCGTAGGAAGAGCATACAGGATATTAAGCCGGTGCTTGCTTATTGCGTTCTCGGATTCTTTTAAAGCGTATTTCCTCCGCTCGGCTTTCCTTACTGTGTACCCAGCATTGGAGTAGAAGTAAGCTCGCTCATCCAGGAATCTTCCTCATTTTCAATTTCACCAGAGTCATTCAATCTGGTTTCACTGTGCCTTCTATAACATTTCCCTAGAGGCTTTCATTTCATTCATCTTTCCTGTTGCTTTCGGGGTGTCTTCGGAAGAAATGATAAAACAAACATTTCTAGTACTCTCGCCGTGGTAACGTGGCAGCTGTCGTGCTGCTAAGCTCCATGACGCGGGTTCGATTCCCAGCCCCCGTGGCCACACTTCAATGGGAACAACGTGCAAGAATACACCCATGTGTTCATTTAGGTGCATGGTGAAAAATCCTAGGAGGTCGAAATTCATCTGGAGATACACACAACGGCATGCTTCATACCGTGGTTTTGACACGAAAAACACCACAAATTCTTAATTAACATTTCAGGGCAGCACTGACGACAGTCGCACCGAACGCTATCCACATTATACCAAACTATTGAACAATAAAAAAATTCGGCAGATCCCACGCGTTGTGGAATCGGTTTCATGCGAAGCAGTCATCGCGTACTTCTATGCCGCATTTTATGGCTTTGAGACAAGCGTTACGAGGTGGATCGACGTGTTTTTGTAAGTGTAGTAGCTGTGTGCGCATCGTGGGCTTACCAGGCACGTCGACAACAATGGCGTTTAAAGAGTAATTTATGGTGCGACGTAGCGGCGTAATATATATATATATATATATATATATATATATATGCAGACAGCAGCAACATGGGTAAAAAAGGACAATACATTTTACATGTCATGCCTCAGGACAAGCATACCCATCCGTATCATACAAGATCATACAAGTAAGGAGTATTTTAGAGAAATTTTCGTTGGGCGAGGTTGGTGTGCGTTCATGTTTGCTTTTAAGCACGAAGGAGCAAAATCACAAGAAAGGACACGGGGGGCGCTTTGTCCTATGTCCTTTCTTGTGATTGTGTTCCTTTGCGTCTTAAAAGGAAATATAAGCTGTATTTGCAGCCACGACTGTTTAAACATTAACTATTAATAATTTTCAAAAAGTGATAAATACATGGAGAGAAGCGCAGGAAAAGACTAGCACGGGAGATCGGGCAACAAGTGCCCTTGATCGTCCTCTCTTCTACTTGTCTTTTGATGCGCCGGTTTCCTAGAATTTATCCATGCACCAGCTAGCCCAGCAACGCATTTTAAAGCGACTGCAAGAATGATTACATATGAGCATATGTTACTTGTGTCGCTCTCAGTAGTACATTTCGTAGATAAATTGGTGACATTTCTTTTCTATCTATAAGTTGTTACATTTGATTGTGTTTAGTAACGGAGGTAACAAAAACTGCAGCCTAGGTTTTCCTCAATGAGTACTGACATACTTTACTTGCCACTCTAGAGGTTTGCCTCTACATTTTGTTTTGTTTGCTTTTAGTCCAGCTAGTGATTCTGCCATGTTATAACTATTGTTATTATATTCAGTAATAGTATCAACTAGCCCAACTTTGTATTTTCTGGAACATTATCAGTGTACATGGAATTAACCTAAATCGTCCAGGGTTTATTATAAAAAGGCCACTGAAAAGGGTATGTACGACGCATTTCATATTGCATAAACTACGCGGTTTTAAACAGCGCCACTTGGTAATATTTTTATTAGTGGTTATTGCTCGAACGAGCAATGCAAAATATTTATTTTGTAAAAACGTGCCTTGTGCAGAAGCGCGCCGACTGATGTAGGGCACACAAAATTTTTTTGCGTAAAATACCAATTCTTTTACAGAGTTTACTCATCATACTCGTGATGAATTTAGGACATATCATGCGTTTGTCAAGGCAGATTAATACCACTTTGGGTGTGTTAACCCTTGGTACTAGCCCTGAACCTTAATTTCTAAGAAAAGATAAAGTCGCGCCATCTGCATAGATTACAAATCTAGCTTTGCTATCAATGTTTAGAATATGGTAAATAGCGAGTGTAAACGGAAAGGTCACAAAGCGCTTAGCCGTGAAGTACTGCATCTGAGTATTCACCTGCAAATATTAGAATCTGAGTTCCACGTTGTAAATACGATGAGGTTCAAAACTTGCTGTGCATCCAGTACCATAAAATTCCAACATTCTTAACAAAACGTTGTGGTTGACGAAGTGAACGGCTTTGGAGAAGTCTAAAAATAGGCCGTGTGCCACTTTGTGACATTGAGTTTTGTAATTAACCTCATGAGCAAGAAGAGCAAGCTTCGTCGATATGATTTTACGGAAAAAGTATTGAATGGGAACTAAAAGATTATAAAGGTCAACGAATGGCACCTTCGGCGTCACACTTTCACCTCTTATTTCTGAGAGCGGGGGCAAGGAGGGCAAGTGTGCCCTTACAACTCTTTCTCTCAGTAAACATGGCTATGCAAGCGTCAGAACCTCACACTTGCATCGACTAGATCTGGACTGGCATAACAACAAAGTTGTCCGTCTTTTTTTTTTCTGTCTCGTATAAGGCAATTGCTGTTTATGATCGGTCTAAGTCTTCTTCGTCATGCCCACAGCGCCTGTTCGTAACGCGATGCCACCAAAGGCGCTAAAACGTCCCATCTCTAAATGACTCCCCACGTATTGTTAGGTATAAGATCAAGGTACCAAATTATTTCTGACACTGCCTTTCCTCGCCATTACTTCTTCGCTCTTGGTTATTCATCGTTGGTCGGCGCTAAAATAGCTTGCCTGTCACGCAACGCCAAAAAAATGCGAAACTGGCGACGTCAGAATTACGAGTACGTACTAAACCGCGCATTAGTGTTTATATTCATGATGAAACAGCGCAATAAGCACGAAGACTGAGGAAGGACACAAGAAATAATCGACAAGCAAGAAACAGAAATAATCGACAAGCACGAGAAGTGAACAACAAGACAAATAATTGAAGCGTTTCAGATTGAGAAAGGAGGCGATAAGTGCGTCAGCCAGGCGTCTATTGTGCTAACAGATTCTGAATTTGCCTTCTTGGACGTAACATGACTCGGTCATTTCTTTTCTTGTTTTTTTTTTGTGGTTAACACGTGCTTACCTGCTGTATGCCATCGGTTATCATAGCGGTATTTAGCTGATTCACGCTGTTTCTGATAATAAGAGGTTTGCGGTGACGTGCATTCATGTGAAAAAAAGGAAAAGAAGCGCTCCGTCTTGTCTCTTTTCTGAGTCTTCGTGCTTATTGCGCTTGTTTCATCATGAACCTTTACCAACATGCCCAACCGGCAGTCATCCTAAGTGTTAATATGTCGAGCAAAACTTGATTTATTTCGTCTTGTTCCGAACGAAAGCGAAGATAGCATCGCGACGATGGTTTAGCAGAGGCTATAGTCGTAGCAGGCGGCGAGAATGGATTTATTTGCGCAAAATAAATAATTGCAGGGCTTATATAAGGGTGTTGAACCGTTCGTGCGCGTATACGGCATCGTTCTCTAAACTCTTTTTGTGAGGATGCGTTTTTTTTATCGCCCAAATCTAAGCTACAAAGGTTGTTGCAAGCTACGGTACGATCAGACAGGCGAATAATATTAATTCGGAAACACAGGCGGAATCTTCATCCACCGCCGCTCCGCGTCAGCCTCTGCACAAGTAACACTCGCGCATCTGCGCGCTCATCGACTCACTTCCGCCAAGGGGATAGGGCAGGCAATGCTGTGCGTTTTCGAAGAAAAAACAGATGCATTTTCCTGTGAACTGCAGTAACATTTATTGACTGAAATCTTCATAAATGCTGCTGGTTCCCGTCCTAGCTTGCGTCGGCGGTGATGCAAATTTGATTTCAGATAGAACGGAATAAAAGCGCCCCCCTTGCTAGATAGATAGATAGGATAGATAGATAGATAGATAGATAGATAGATAGATAGATAGATAGATAGATAGATAGATAGATAGATAGATAGATAGATAGATAGATAGATAGATAGATAGATAGATAGATAGATAGATAGATAGATAGATAGATAGATAGATAGATAGATAGATAGATAGATGATAGATAGATAGATAGATAGATAGATAGATAGATAGATATATAGATACGGCCAATGTGCCTGAGGTTCGCTAAGAAATGCTTCGCATTTAAAAATCTCCTGCACACCTACTTCGAGTGGTATTCGTGATGCGCACTTCCGTCACTAAGACACTCACACCACATCACAATCCCGACGCCTACTAATCTCGTGCTAGCGCATCATCACAGCATTACTCCATATGCACATGCACTTTCTTCATTATCGCAATCAGGATAATTTTGTGTCTATGTTGTCGATTATGATTGCAGTTGCACCAACACATGGGGGGGAAACCTGTGTGACTAATAACGCTAACATATGACTGCTCCATCTTGCCTCATTACATGAATCATGGCATTCCCAATGTCTGCTGAAAAATTCATTCCTTGCTCCTTTGCGTTTGAAAACCACAGCAGCATTCTAACAGGTGCTCTTGTCAAAGTTCGCAATTAAAAGCAGGTTAGAAGACTTGGTTAGGATTCCTGGTCTGAATTCATGGTTGGAACGGCAGCTTGGTTTCAAGAACCAACGATGTGGCGAACTACATCGCTCAGGCCGTCACAAAACGGGTTCCGCCCTCTTCAAGACAGGCAGCCGTCATCAACGCGTACCTCGTCATCAACACACACACACACACACACACACACACGCGCTCGCGCTCCGAACTTAGCTTAAGGGAAGTACACCGCCGATTTATTCTTACAAGATCCTTTCATATTCAATATGTTATCCTGCCTATTCAAGAAAATACAGAGCACAGTCAGTGGATTTCTCATCCGATATCTTTTAGGGGCGAAGCTCCTTAGGGTCGAGGCTTGTCCGCGGTCGCCCCGCTGTAGCCACGCTGGTACTCGCCGCTCGCGCCAAAGAGAAGTCTTCTTCCTCTTGTTCTTCGAGCGCCTTGATGATGATGACAATGAGGAAATTTCAGAATCACAGCATATCCAACGAAGTGAATGATGACGAGTGGGCGCAGGCAAAACCACATATAAGAATTGAAAAAGAGGAAGCAAGCGAGAAATAGTAAAGAAGAAATAAAAAACAAAGAAAATAGAAATAAAGATAAATAAAGAGAAAAAAAAACGAAAAGAGAAAAAGAGAGGAGGAATGAAAGAGAATACGGAAGAGAAACAAAGAAGGCTGCCCAGCTCCGCACTTCCTTCAGGCTCGATCAGGGAGACTTGCATTGACCTCGTCTTCTCAATTTTCAGGTTGGATCCCATTTGTGTTGGATCCCGTTTGTGTTTATATTTCACCGATCATAAGGCGGTAATAATGAAAGGAAAACGCCGCCCACATCTCAACACCATGTATGCAGTGTGATTAATAAACTATATACTGTACACACGTGTTGTCACGTCTTTGCATGATCGAGTGGGGAATGTACGGGGGGATTCACGGTTAATGATCGCTCGGAGCTTCGCCCACTCGTCATCACTCACTTCGTAGATGTGCTGTGATTTATTTATCAAGTGTAGCTCTTTTAAAAATTCCTTCGGGATTCATTCTAAAAAGAGACAGGGCGTGCAAACACGGGACACAAGAAAGAGATCAGGACACCAAGTCATGTGAGCACAAAATGAGTGATAGCTTTAGCGCACAGGTTACGCGTCTTTTAGATGTAGGGTATCCTCGTGATGCAGTGGCCATGGTCGCTGAGAGTTTAAAGAAGTCTATTGTGTTAAGTCCTAGCATGGTTGCAGAAAGCGATAGGAAGAAACGTGTCGTAGGTATTCCGTACATTCATTGAATATCTCACAGGCTAAAGAAAGTAGGAAGTAGATACGGCGTTAATGTTGTTTTCACGGCTGCCAATAAGCTAGGTAAGATTTGTGCCGCTGTGCAGAGGAAGAATGAGCGAGTAAAAGACAAGAAGCGGACCGATAATTGTTTCGTAAAACACACCAACAAATTCACTGATTGCCGTACGAGTGTGGGTATAAGGTCCCTTTCAGCTGCGGCCGCTTCTACGTAGGACAGACGGGCAGATGCATTAACCAGAGATTGTTGGAACATAAGAGATCGCTAACAGGAGGCTCACCTCTAATCTATCTTTACATTGTCGAGATTGTAAGTGCACGCCAAAATTCGATGAATGCGCAGTGTTGTACCGGCATAGAAATGAAGAAACGCGCCTGATGATTGAAAGCATGGCATATTGAGAATAGTGGTAGCGCATGCGTGAGCCAACCGTCGATTAACTTGCATAAAGATGAAATCAAATGCCTTAACAGTTATCTTCTACGTAGACCGCCACGCGTGCCGGATTGATAGGTTCGCCGGTTGCATGGGCATGCTCAGATAAGTTTTCGTGCCTTCTTTCTTTTCAGCCGTTGTGCGTCTCTTCAGTTGTTAGTCGGCGTTTGTGGTGTCCTGATCTCTTTCTTGTGTCCGTGTTTGCACGCCCTGTCTCTTTTAGAATGAATACGTACCAACTAGCTCAGCTCTCTGTTATTCTATCCTTCGGATATTTCCCGTATTGATTCATCAAGAATTGGCTTAAAACTGTTATAATTCTTGGTGGTCGTGCGGGTTACCCCCATTTTGTTTAGTTATTTTTGCACAGGGGGAGAAAAAAGCACATTCGAGCGCGGCCGAGTTCGCCAAGCACAGGTTCAAGTGCTGGGCCGATATTTCGCGGAAGGATTGGCTTCCAAAAGCTGGCTGCGTGACGCAGGGCTCCGTCCTGGTTTATTCTCTTCCCGCACGAGTACGGGTCAGGATGAGTCACAGTGCAGTAAAACGCAGTCTGAATAAGAATTCGGCAGATCCCACGTACCGTGGGAATCGGTGTTATGCGAAGCATGCGTGGGATGGTGACTGTTGGCGTAATTGTTCACATTGAGCGAAACGTTACGGGAATGACGCTAGAGAAATATGGATGTGGTATACGCACACTCATATGTTGAAGAGTTGCATATGTATTATATAACCAGTTGTTTACAGTTGCGTAACGATGCCAACAGCAACATGGGTGTTACCAACACCACACGCGGTACGCTGAGATGCAGTGCTTATATTCTTCAGTACTGGCTAGCACGAATCCGAACAAGGCAAAGAAGCAACACAGATGCGCAGGACAGGCGTTACTCCGAACTAGGCTTCATTCAGGAAAGTTTCCCTAGACATATACACAGCCGAGTGGCGCGCGCAGGCGCACTGCACGTACGTAAAGTACAAGTCACAGTTGCAGTTTGCACCAAGTAACAAAAACATTTCAAAATATGCGGCGGATGCCTTTTGATGTTCCGCGGCTGTACGACACGCTTTCGCTCTCTCTGCTCGTGTCCGATGAGTCAAAAATCGTCTTCCGATTATTCGCTACTGCCATCATGACAAAATTATGAATCTTACTCGTCGGAATCCGCCGAAATTTTGCCGATTCCGAGACGCAGGTGCGCGCGATGTTGACGCCATCCCTGAAGCTACGAGCGTTCGGCCCTCTCTGCTTAAAAGGTGGGGTGCCTTGATGCGCGTTTTGTCGTGGGGGCTGTTATGATCGGACTTCACGGCTTGGCGCCGCTGGATCGTCGGAATGGTATGGCGCCATCAGCCCTGCATTCTTCGGCCTCAAATATTCCCCGAACGCATCAGATGCGGCGACAACACTGCACTTGTGTCCTGAACCCTTCAGGCCTTCACTTCCCTCTTCAATCGCCTTGGACACGCTTGGCTGACTTTGACGCCTTTATGGCCTGAAGATGAACTATTTGCAGTCCAGGCTGCTCGGAGGAGGGCAGTCGCTTGTGCACAGCTATGTTCAGGCGTCTGCGAGATGCACCGCACAATTAGCCGAGCGCCGGAGATTCTTCATCGGGCACCTGTCCCACACTATGCGGTGTCTGTGACTTCGTGACCCGGCCGGCAGCTGGCCGTCACCTGCACCGGCGACGCATCGAGGCAAGGAACGACTGCACCTGACAGCACACCTGACAACGCAGCCCGTTTCCAGTCATGGTCCGTCGTCCAGGTGCACCGCCTCTCTTTTTTCCTGGAGTGCGAAGGAGGCGTTGCTTTACTTTCCGTTTAGTGGGCGCAGGATGAAGACAACGTGTTTGATTGGACTGTCCTGGACTTGATTGTTTCCTCCAGCAGGGAATCCCGGCAAGGCCCAGGCTTTATAACGCGAGCGTCGAGACGCTCCAAGCATGCTACGCTAGGATGCTACGACATGCTACTAGAAGCCACATAACTTTCAGGCCCTTCACAAAATCCCTACCAGAGGAAAGTGTCCGTTTTGTGGCAGTAGGGAGGATTTGGTTCACATCTTCTCTCAGTGTGCACGCCCAGCAGCCCTCCTTCAAGGATAGCTAGCTTGTATGGCCAACCCGGAGTTCCATTCGAAACCGTTCGGTTCTTGAACCCCCTGCCTGCGCAGGCGGTTAACCAGTACGTGCTTCTTCTCGTCGAGTGCTCTTACCAAGGTTTGGGTGGCACGGTGCGCTGCCGTTTTCGATGGGAGGCGGCCGGGTCTTCATGAAGTACTTGCAAAAGTGCGGAAGGAAATCTGGTTTGTCCTCCACCGGGAACGGCAGCGCCTGGGCGTGAAGAAGTTTCTTTGAGACCTGGCACCGTCCGGCAGTGATCTTTAGTGAGTCAGGAGGGCAGATCACCATCACCTTTAATGATGGCTCCTTTTAAGGTACACCGAACTGGCCTAGCGTGCCGGTCCACTTGTGTTTGCGGAACCAACAGCCCGAGCCGGTCTGGGTGCATGCGACATACCGTTGCTACACCGCGGTGATGACGGTCGAGGTCTCCGCTGTTGCTTACCCGTGCTTTGCATGCGCCCGGTAATCCAAGTCGCCTTGTTGGGCTCCACCCACGAGGTCCATGTCGGTCGTTTCGTTCTGTGCTCGGTGACTCTGTTCGCCGCGACGGGACGGCGGCCCCCTTGTCCGGGTAGGACACTGCTGGCCTTCGGCCATGCGGTACTCCCTGGGTACGTCTAGTTTGGGTGCGGCGACCAAGGTTGCCGCGCCAAACGGTAGCCCCAATGCGGTCGCAGTTCAGTGCCCGACGATTGGACTCGTCGAGCCGAACTGTGGCCCCCCCCGTCCGGGTAGGACCCCGCCGGCTTCCAGTCGCGCGGTATTTCCTGGGTACGTCTGTTTTGTGTGCGGCGACTGAAGTTGCCGCACCAAACTGTAGCCCCATGGCCGAGTCTCTCTGGCGTGGGGCCGTGAGACTGGCTACGTCCTGTTTGGCGCTTTGCGCCGAGCGGGTAGCCCCCTTGTCCGGGCAGGGACCGTCTTTCGAAACAAATCTTCCCCTTCTCAACCCGGGGGGGAGGTCGTGCCGGGATAGACGTATGGATGATGATGGGTTGATGAGTATCGTAGAACTCTGGGACAAAGTGCCTCCGGGCGCCGCGTCTCCTCCATCTGACAACGGCAACGGCGAGGCTTCTACACGCTACCAAAACGTCATGTCAATAAACGTTTCTGTTAACTCCGGCTCCTGAGCTCTACATCTCCCTGAGGCCAGGCTGCTCCCCGGTCCTATGGGCAGACCCCCGATCACGTTGGGGGCGCACACATCGAGGGCACACTACTTAAAAGGTACTTCAAAGCTCCCTCTGCGGCGGAAAAGGTAAACGTGAAAGCGAAACCATGGAGGCCATACTACAAAATCAGTTCCTGTTGATGACGACATTCTGAGATGTGTCTTACGTGGTGTGGGATTCTGGCTTGCCTTTAAAGTCATGGGCTATTACGCCCGAAGCCTAATATGGTTCTTCCGCCAGAAAAACCGGCATCCGTCGGTGTGAACACCACTAGTACAAATTATCACGGGGTCCTTTATGTATTCACCTATTACAACTCGAAGCTTCGTTTCTTGTCGGTTGATGCACTTAGAGTTACTGTATATGCTACCTTTATGTAGCAGAGTTGCGCGTAAGTCCGCCATCTTCCAGTCCAAATTTGTGCAGTGAAGCCACCTCGCGTTTGCGCAGGGGCTGCCTTGGACGCCGCTCTCTTGTCAAGCTTAGTTAACGATACCTTTTTTTTATTTTGCGCTGCCCTAAATTATTCTATTTAAAACAAACATTTACGCAAGCAAAAATATTTCTCATTCTGTGTGCTCTGAGCGCGATATTTGTTTTATTTGGCGTTTCGTGTTGCAAAGGAGAAGCATTGAAAGGGATGCACTTCAGACTAGGCATACGCTTCCGCGATGACGAACGCGCGACTGGCGTTGTTGCGCGACAGCTGCAATAAAATGCTACCAACATAAAGTGTGCTGTCGTAGGCGCGAAATAAACGCTAGCAGCCATACCAAGGCGCATACATTACTTACGAGTCTTGAAAAAAAAAAAACCCTTTGAAATATACACCCAGATGGCATACACAAAGCAGAAATGAAAGTGCCGTTGTTCTGGCGTTAATAAACCTCGCACATTCTAGCATTTCTCAACGCTGTCTTGACGCGTCCCATTCGCATAATTCATTGCAGTCACCGCCGCGAAACTCCTGAATGCGCGCACGGACCATGAAGAAAAAGGCTTTTCCACTCTCACTTCGATTCCTGCAGTAGGGAGCACTGCACCCTGTCATGTTGTAAAAACAACTGACAGGTACCAAACATGAACAGAAGCGATTCACAGCGAATATTACACGTCCACGGAAACGCTGCCGCGCGAGACACAGCCACACCAAAATATGCGACGCGCTGATAGCGATGGTCACTGGAACCGACGAGGTCCAAATGAGGAACGGCGCTGCACCATCTGAAGCAGTTGAGCTTCTCTGCAGCAATTCGGAGTTCCATGTGACCGCGCTTGACGAATAGCAGCGGAGCGGCACGTGGAAAACAGAGGCGCAACTCTGGCGCCTAAAGGAGCCATATACAGGAACTCTAGATGCATTCATCCTGCCCCGTCACCCACCGAAAGCTTTCTGTACCTAACGTGGTTTTGCAGTGCCTCCAGGATCGGAGGCACTTGACCTTATTTTACCCAGCCTCCGTGATCGGTCCACCTTTGGCCAAGCTATGATGCCATGTGATGACATCACCTGACGTCACGGTATATGACGTCGTAGTGAGGAAATAATAACGTCACACTTTTGGTGATGTGTGACGTCATGATGACGTCATATGGTGGCGTCGTCACATGATTGCGATTCTTTTCATCACTCGTGTTGGCGCCGCCGACGGGATACGGCGACGTGGGACGCCACTCAATTTTCGCGTTTGATGAGGCATCTCAGGCTTTCGCCTTAAAGGTGTGTCGATTACACGGATAGTGCAACACAGGAAGAGGAGCCGAAAGCTTCAACGAGGGATCATAATATAGTAAGGCCCCGTAAGGTATAGTAAAGAGTGACAACTACTGCATCAGACGAATCGAATATGAATTAAGATGATAAATCCCCAGCATGCAGTACTAGTGTCTAGGTGACAGAGAAGTAATGGGATAGACAGGTAAATTTTTAGTGGATAACCCTTGAGACGTTAGCCTGGTTTGTGCCCTGGCTTTGATTTAATCAATGTCGCTTCAGAGCATAGGCTTTCGTCTGTTCTTTCTTTAGCCTTAATTAAAAAGACTTAGCTTTCTGAGCGTGCCACCTAAATCAAATACACTTGGGTGGTTTTACACTTCACCTATGCACCTAACTATGGTGCTCGGCTGCTGACGCAAGAACGCGGGTTCGATCCCGACCACGGCAATCACATTCGTACCCTTACGGGAATGCCATATATGACACTGATATAAATGATATGCGGCCATATGGAGGCGAAATGCTACAGGCCCGTCTACTGCGCGATGTCAGTGCACGTTAAAGAACACCAGATGGTCGAAATTTCCAGCGCCCTCCGCTACGGCGTTGCTCGTATGGATATCATGGTTTCGGCACGTAAAACTCCAAATATTATTATTACTATTTCTGGAAAGCGCATATTTTCACAAACAATTTCATTCAAACAAGGCGGCGCGCGTTCAGACGCTGGGCGCGTTTTCACTAGGCTAAGCGTAGTCGAGTTGCCATTATCCTATTCGCGTTATCGACGATAAGTGAGAAGGTTAAACATATGCCGCAATTTTTTTTGAAGGGAGCTATTAATCTGCTAATCCCCTTAGAGGATTTAAAATGATATCAATGCGGCGATCGTTTAGAAGCAACCGAGAAATTCGGAACCATGTATCATCAATTAAACATGTAAGAGTTTTTGTATATCAGGATAATAATATGGCGCAAACAAGGCATTGGTTACCAATATCGATAACTTCAAGATAAACTTCGGCGTTCAGTCACCAAAGCAGTGTCGTGGATTAGATAAATAAGAAACACATTCGCAATTTAGATGGCTACACCAAAGAAACGTTAGAGTAAACGTGTTCCATTGCGGTGTCTAAACAAAGAAACCCTACTCCGGAACCCCTAGTTTAGCGGCTCCAACAGCACTGCTATTTCTGTGCCAATTTGGTCGACATTTCGTCGACTGGCAAACTCACGTTATGACAATGACACTCGTACTTAAGCGACAGCACCTTACCGCTCTGTCTTAGCAGTTGGATGTTGTGCATACTCAAAATTGTAACAGTGGGGCTATTCACGCCGAGCGTCAGTCCGTAATATGTGAACATAAATTATCATCATCATGAACAGGCACGCGCTCTCTTCGTCGTCTTCTGCTTCGCTCCCGGAACACATGCTCCGATTTGTGCGGCGCATGGTTCTCATAACTCTGGTGGCTGAGAGAACGAGTACAGAAATAAATAAATAAATAAATAATAAATAAATAAATAAATAATAAATAAATAAATAAATAAATAAATAAAAGAGAACCATACGAATTCTTGCGAAGAAATTTGTGGACGAGGCGGGTTTCGAAGTTGCGTGCCCACGATTTGAAGGCGAGTATTGTAGCCACTCGGCTATCCAGGCATGCTAGAAGAGCATAACATAGCCTTGTATAGTATAGCATAGCAGGGGTGGGGAAACTGAGGTGAGCGTGAGGATGAAGGAAGGAAAAGAGAGAGTAAAGCATATCATAGAAAATGTAGAGAATAAAGAGAAAGGAAGGGTAGAAAGAAAGAAAGAGAAAGGAAGAAAGATAGGAGAGAGAATCAGATAAAGAGAAATAATAAATGAATAAATGAATAAATAAGTAAATAAATAAATAGAGAGAAAAAGACAGAAAGAAAGAGGACCCGAGAAACAGAGAGCGAGAGAGAAAGAAAGAGAACAAATACAAAGAAAACTTACAAATAGAGACAAAGAAATAGAGAAAGAAAGACGTTGAAAAAAGAGAGACAAGAAAAGAGTTAGAAAAACAGAGAGAAAGAAGGAGAGGATGAAAGAAAGAGAAAATAAACAGAAACAAGGAATGCCACCCAGCTCCGCTGCTCCTTCAGGCTTGGCTGAAGCGGTCTTAAGTTTTTTTGCAAAGCAAGATTTATTTTCATATCGTTAAGATAAAACCTGTATTTATCAATGGCCGTCATGGCAAAATGTGTGTCCACCCTTGTGATTTTTCTGGATCTACGCCACTGGTTTTTGTGCCTTCCTGTAAAGCATTCGTTTGCCGTAGGAAGAGCATGCAGGATATCAAGCCGGTGCTTGCTTATTACGTTCTCGTATTCTTTTAAAGCGTAGTTTTAGCTCCGCTCAGCTTTCCCTTACTGTGTAGCCAACAATGGAGTAGAGTAAGCTCGCTCATCCAGCGAACCTCCTCATTTTCAATTTCACCAGAGTCATTCAGTCTGGTTCACTATGCCTTCTACCACATTTACCTAGAGGCTTTCATTTCATTCATCTTTCCTGTTGCTTTCGGGGTTCTTCGGAAGAAACGATAAAAGAAACATTTGCAGTAATCTCGATGTGGTGACTTGACAGTTGTCGCGCTGCTAAGCTCCATGACGCGGGTTCGATTCCCATCCCCCGTGGCCGCACTTCAATGGGGACAACGTGCAAGGATACACTCGTGTGTTTATTTAGGTGCATGGTAAAGAATCCTAGGTGGTCCAAATTAATCTGGAGTTACACACAACGGCGTGCTACATAATCATACCGTGGTTTTGACACGAGCAAGACTGCAAATTCTAAATTCACATTTCAGTGCAACACTGACGACAGTCGCACCGAACGCTATCCACATTATACCAAACTATTGAACAATAAAAAAATTTTGGCAGATCCCACGCATTGTGGGAATCGGTTTCATGCGAAGAAGTCAGCGAGTACTTCTATGCTGCATTTTATAGCTTTGAGCCAAGTGTTACGAGGTGGATCGACGTGTTTTTGTAAGAGTAGTAGCTGTGTGCACATCGTGGGCTTACCAGGCACGTCGACAACACTGGTGTTTAAAGGGTAATGTATGGTGCGACGTAACGCCAGCCCCCGCGTTAGAGCACATACGTCAGTATTATCGAAACTAAGTGCGCTTCTCGGTGCAATCAAGTGAATATCATAGGTAACCTTTGTTGATGTATTTCTCTGGGGTCGAGCAATGCTTCAGTATAGCTTGCTGAATCGTACGAATACAAATGTATTGTTTATTAGACTGATATAACAGCAGATCCAACACCGGAACCACGAACGTTAATCTGATATGACGCCTGTTTCGTAGGAGTACATTAGTAGCGTTTGTTGCTTTCTTGTAAAATTAGATTGCCAGCATCACAACCACAATTGACGTTGCCCCGACATTACGCCTGCATAGGCTGTTTTTCCAAACACGTTTGTAGACCTGGCGTGCCTCTGTGGTAGAATACCTGATTGCCATGCAGAATGCTTGGATTCGATTCCTGCTGGATCCTAATTGTTACTCTTTCCATTCGTCGGGTCAACGCTGCCGATGCCGGTTTATCTAAACGCACTCGCATTTAAATTACCAATGCATGTTCTCGCCGTTCCTGTGTAGATAAAACTGTCTCTCATCTGTGGCGCATACCCGTACACCGCGGCCCATGGTAAACGGGTATGTGCCACACGTGTGTGGAGGAAAGGGTTTGACGACGTACGCGACAGGATTTTCACGTCATTCATGTCATGACTCGTCAAAACCTCTTACCCTCCCATGCCAAGTTTGGTTTACACCAAGTTAAGGAGGCGATCATGGGAGCACCGAGACCTAGGCGGCTAGATAGATAGATAGATAGATAGATAGATAGATAGATAGATAGATAGATAGATAGATAGATAGATAGATAGATAGATAGATAGATAGATAGATAGATAGATAGATAGATAGATAGATAGATAGATAGATAGATAGATAGATAGATAGATAGATAGATAGATAGATAGATAGATAGAAACGCTAAAAGTGCCAAAGAATCGCTAAGAAATGCTTCGCATTTAAAAATCTCGTGCACACCTTCTTCAAGTGGTATTCGTGATGCGCACTTCCGCCCACCGGCACACTCGCGCCACAGCACAATCCCGACGCCTACTAATCTCGTGCTAACGCATCATCACAGCATTACTCTATACGCACACGCAATTTCTTCGTTATCGAAATCAGGATAATTTTGTGTCTATGTTGTCGATTATGATTGCAATTGCACCGACACATGCGGGGGGAAACCTCTGTGACTAATAACGATAACGTATGACTGCTCCGTCTTGCCTCATTACATGAATCATGGCATTCGCAATGTTTGCGGAAAAATTCATTCCTTGCTCCTTTGCGTTTGTAAACCACAACGGCATTCTAACAGGTGTTCTTGTGAAAGTTCGCAATTAAAAGCAGGTTAGAAGACTTGGTTAGAATTCCTGGTCTGAATACATGGTTGGAACGGCAGCTTGGTTTCACAACCAACGATGTGGCGAGCTACATCGCTCACGCCGTCACAAAACTACAAAATTAGTTCCTGTTTTATACCATGCATTTATACCATGCATTTTATACCTGTCCATAAGCGCTTATAACGCGGCCAAACTTGAAGTTGAAAACCATCGATAGTGGTCTATCGATGGGTATAGGCGCGGACAGGAGAGTTAGAAGAGCCTTCCTCCGAAATCCATACGCCGAGCGGCTCCAACCGCAGATGTCTGCCGTGGGTACCTCTAGTATGTTCTCAAAATCATTTGCCATTTTTCTGAGCACATACGTTGTTCCTTAACGAATGGGAAAGTATTACACCGTTTTTGGCGCTTTCACCCAGAGTACACTTCGTGCTCAGCCTCTAAGTGCTTATGTGCTGGCCAATGAGAGACTCGTACGTGCAAGCACTCTCAATACCTGGTACAGTACCATGGAGCCGACATGCTTTGCAGATCACGTGTTATCTCGAAAAGGAAGACAGCTTACTCCGTAGCCTTCATAGTTTAGTTATGAGCGCGGAAATAGCCAAGTGCTGCTCTGAGCCTTACGATATGTATTTCTTTTATCCGCTAACGACTCATACGCTCAAGCTAACCTTTTTTTTTCAATTTTCCACATTGTATAATCGACGTCGTAGTCAGAGTGCTGAAGTATTAGAATGTTACGAAATTGCGTCCGCGACGTCACGCAAACGTGAGAGTAGGTAGGCTCGTTTGTTCCATATCGGAAAACATAAGAAGAAATAGTGTACCGTCTTTCGTAGCACAATCCTGTTCAAAGCATCAGTTTCCAGTTTAAAATTCTAGGCGCCTTTTCTGTTATCTTGAACAGAGTGTTAGAATACGAGGTTCCACGTACCGAAAACGGTGACGACATTATGAGACGTGTCTTACGTGGTGTGGGATTCTGGGTTACCTTTAGTGTCATGGGCCATAGGCCCAAAGCCTAATATGGTTCTTCCGCCAGAAAAACCCAAGTCCGTCGGTGTGAACACCACTAGTACAAATAATCACGGGGTCCTTTATGCATTCACCTATTACGTCTCGAAGCTTCTTTTTCTTCTCAGTCGATGCATTTAGAGTTACTGTATATGCTACCTTTAGGTAGCAGAGTTGCGCATAGGTCCGCCATCTTCCAGTGCAATTTTTTGTAGTGAAGCCACCTCTCGTTTGCGCGGGGGCTTCGTTGGAGGCCGCTCTCTTGTCAACCTTAGTTAACAATACTTTTTTAACACGAAAGTGTTTTATGCCGGGGTCCACCATGACTTTCATGACGTATTTCCGTCACGGCAATAAGTCACAAAATGAACGCCATCAAATGGCAAGGAAAAAAAATGTATAAGAAGTAGTTTCCCTTGCCAGGAGTCGAACCCATGACCTCCAGGTTCGCGACGGTGGCTGACGGACGTTTAGCCCACCGAGCTACCGCCAAACATATGGCGGAGGCTAAATGAACCGCCTTTTATCTTTCACACTTTACTCTCGCAGTCCTCTTGGATGGATGGATGCTACACTCTTAGCAAACGACCGCTTAAAACAACGCATATAAGGCGGAAAGTAGGTCAAATTTTCGACGCTTATAAATGGCTCTCTAAGCGGCCTACTTATACGGCTCTTTCATGCGGCCCTTCTTTATACGGCCTCTGGCTAAGCGGCTCTTTCTTATGCGGCCTAAATTTATGCGGCTCTTCCCTATGCGCGGCCATCTCGTTGCCAGAAGGCCGTTTAAAAGTGACCGCTTAAAGTAACGCATACCGTCGATGTGGTTAAGCGGTATTTCAGGTCAAATCTGTCCGGCTTATATACGGCTCAATATGCGGTCGAAATATATGCGGTACTTTTCGCAAATTTTTAGAAAAAAAAAGAAATTCTTCTACGTTGTAGTTGATCGTGCAGTGTTCCTCTTTTTTTTTCTTTTGTTCTCTTCAGCCTTTCAACTCATGAATATGCATTTACACATCCCAAGAGCACTGCACAGAGAGTCACAAACCATGTATCAACACACACACACACTCCACCACGGGGATTTGAACCCAGGCCAACCGCGTGACAAGCAGACACTGTAACCACTACGCCACCGCACCACACGATCTGGGTGGACTTCCGCGGCTTTATATATGCACTTCACGTTATCTTGGACGATTTTACGATCGGCTACAACGCTATAATTTTGCATATATGAGAGGCATCGTTCGCGTATAATGCGCGTGTATACGTGTGCACGACCTTAAGCGAACCCTCGCGGGCAGTCACAGTCAGTTTGTGTGTGGAATTATGTTTCTCGTCCGACGGCTTGCGCATCCCGCACGGAGACAGAGGTGAACAATGAACGATGCGTTTCCGAGTGCATTTCCATTTGCCGGCATCATACAGCAGCCGAACGTGCCCTGATGTGCAACCAGCCGCCAAAGAAAAGTTTTCTGCGATGTTTGACGCAGTACAGGCGGTGGAAGTCAGCTGATCTCATCTCTACTTGGCGAAGTACAGTCTCCCACGTCCTTCGCGAGCATCGCGTTGATGTCGGTGCGTTTATACGGACAGTATTATGTAGAGGTTCATCTCAGAGAATCGGTTTTAAACACATAATCGCTTATTCGCGCAACTGATGGGTTTGGTGTAGTGCAGCGCGTACGAGGCGACGGACCAGCTTTCAGAACGGGCACGCTCATTTCTCCCTCGAGTGTAGCATAGGCGATGAAGAAACGTTGTTGTTGAGTCGAAAGAACAACGAGCCTTCGCAGAAACAGAATGCAGTCTCCCGAGCTCGAGGCTGACGGCGCGGACGAGCGATGCCGTGGGATTGTCATGCTGGGGAGGACGGCGGGTCTGAGGTTGTTCGTTCTCGTGGTTCGTTTGTTGTTGACAGTTGGAAGTGATGCTCCCCTTGGCTTCCACAAACGATGAAACGTATAGTGCATGACTGGCGCGGAAAGAGCACGCATGAAATCGCTTGCATCACCCGTTAGAACATATGTTTCCTGCCAAGCGTCGCATCAAAAATAGCAATGCTTGAAATCGAATGAAGTCACAATATGATCCAGCTTTCAAGGATAAAACCATGCTATTTCTTCAAAAGTCAGAAGTGGCCTGAAGGATTCAGAAGGATCATGTGAACAATTATACTGAATGATGCAAAGATTAACTTGAAACATTCTAATATTTAATAGGTGCTGTTAAATCTAAATAACCCCAAATTAAATATGCACTTGTTTTGCACCTTGAAGCTTCATGAACGTTAAGCTCTATAACATGCCTCAGTTGACTACATATCAGCGCCGAACAGCGATCTGGTGGAGGCCCTGTGTTGGGAAACATAGCAGGTTGAAGGTTGTTTTCGTATTCCACCCATTGTCGACGAGTGAAAGTGATTCTTTCCTTGGCTACGAGATGTGATCGGAGCGACAAGGGCCAGTATTACTTCACTCCACGTCATCCAGTCGAGTATGCTTTGAGCTTAACAACGCTTAAACGTATAAACTAGCAGAATGCTAGAAGTGGCTGAACTCGGGCAGTAATCTTGACTTCTAGGAATAAATGTTCACCTGTCTTAAAAATGTGCAGTCAGCAGCATCCTGCTTGATTCGGATCATGGGACACGACATGCAAACGTAAAATACTAAATAGTAGATATAGAGGAACAATTCTTTACTCAGTAGGTGTCATAATTGCAAATAACAGCTGCAAATAAAAAGCACGCTTTCACACTAATAGCACACCCATAAATGTTGAGCTTTACGTGTCCCCAGTCAACCTCCCTCATGTTCAATACCCGGGGCGTAGCCAGAAATTTTTTTCAGGGTGGGGGGGAGTCATCCATGCTTTATGTATGTTTGTGCATGCGTTTGCATGTCTGTGTGTATATATACACAAGCAAAATTGAAAATTTTCGGGGGGGGGGGGTTGAACGCCCTCCAATGCCCCCCCCCCCCTGGCTACGCCCCTGTTCCATACCATGTAGCTTTACGTGCACCTTTATTTAAATATAAGCTGTCATGCAACATCCTTAGCTTTGGCTGGTACAGCAGCTAATACAAACTGTGCTTTAGAATCCAAGATTTATTGCCAGTACCAACACTAGCTATACACAATAACATTCTGTAGTAGTTCAAGCGCAAGTGTTGCAGCTTTTTTTCAGAATTAGCAGCTCATATAGCGCTCACATAAGCATGCAGACATACACGTCTAAATGTGCAGCTATTATTCTTTTTTACGAAGAACTGCGTGAAATAAACTGGCACAAGGAGACGCACGGACAAGCGTCTTCCTTGTGCCAGTTTATTTCGCGCAGTTCTTTGTAGTCATGGATTACCAACTTGCCCAGCGATCAATTCTTCAATATTATCCTTTACGTGCAGCCCCCTTCCGTGGCAGTTACCACGGCACACCATCTGTCAGACATTGTGCCACATAAAGGGTATTTGCATATAGTACAAGATTTGTCCTTCACTAAATGTTGAGACCTGAAATGTATTTGTTATTTTTCTGGTACCATTTCAAAACATGACCTTTCCCTTGCAGTGTTGAGACATATATTTGCAATAAGTTAGTCAGGCATCGAGTCCAAATCCATCACTGTGCCAGCCTGGCACTTAATTATGTATGCATGGGTCCCTTATTTCCATTCTCTGCTTCAAGCCCTTCCCTTCACCCATTACTGTAGAACTGTGGCATTTAGGTGTTCCATCTGGCACCGCTAATTGTTGTTACATTTTGTGCCATTTCTTCGAGTACCCATGCCAGTATTTAGTGCACTAAGTGAATGAAGGAACATGTTATGCTGCTGCGCAGCTGCATACTGAGCAGAACAATGAAATGTAGAGCCATGAGAGAAATATAGAGAATATTGTCACGCTACAACGCAAACACAAGACAGTGAGAAGTTCTACAAGAGTAGGAGGACAGCTTGTTGACACAAAAAAAAATAGCAGGCACAAACATGTCTAGCAAGACTGAAACTTGGGCTAGTTGGTTGTCCTTCATGATGAACCAGCAGCACAACCACACACAGAGGAAAGGTACACGAAACACAGCACTGTGTTATGTGCCTTCTTTCCTATGTCCGTGTGTGGTTGCACTGCCGGTTCATCATGGACAAACATGATGTCTTCGGCAAAATCCCAAAGACCCACTAGACATTGATGTTCATTGATGTCCCCATTGTCTCTCTCACCTGCAGAGCACACGCATCACTACATATACAATAGGATGCATTGCAAGGGTTCTTCACCTATATGCTCTCTTGTTGGAGTAATAGGGCATTGTGTGAACAAAATAACGAAGGTAAAAATAAAATCACCCTAAAATACATGCCATATTCTTTATTGCTCAATTTTCAACCTCCACGTGTTCCACTTCAGCACCTGTGCACATAATGGCCCCCTAAAGGATCTCGGCAGTAGTTTCTCTGAAGTGGTTTTCAAAGCTGCTATTGGATTAGATTAAGCTAATTGAATCTCATGAACTTATCCTTTCAAAACAAATAAGGGGCAGTCCACTTGTTATTTTCTAGCAAGCTACCTTAGCAATTTGGCTTTGTTTGGTGTGCACTTCCTTGCAATTGTGTCCCAAACAATATTAAGTACAAGACACATCATTCTACACTCTTAAAAGAAAAGGTAGTGCTACTTACTAACTTTGAGGTAGTAAATTGCTGTCACAACATTCACTACCTAAGTAGTAACTGCAGGTAGTAAACGGCAAGGTAGTAAAGTTACTACCATGTCATTTACTACCTGCAGCTATTACATACCAAAGGTAGTAACAGAAAGTTAGTAAATTTACTACCATGACAGTTACTAGTTCCTGTTACTACTTATTGGAAGGTAGTAAGCTAAGCTAGTAACATTACTACCACGACGGTTATTACTTAGTTACTAAATGCAGGAAAATAGTATTTGTAAGTTAGCAAATTTCCACCGTGCATGTTAGCTATTTGCAGCAACTATTGATGAAAATTTGCTACATCATTTGATAACGTCAGTCAACTTCATGAACTAGAAAAATTGCATCTTACTTAACACAAGGAGCATGCATCAGCTAATCTCACAGAAAAAAAAATTAATGTATTTCAATAAAGAGACTAATGTCTTTAGACATCAGAATCATTAGACTGTCTTTTGCCAGTCTAATGCGCTTTCTCATGCACACCTAATGAGGGTCTACAAGCAATTGGCTGCTGTTAGTGTGTAGAATTCTGATGTATGAGTTTCAGCGTATTGCAGCCTTATGCCTGCAACAGCATGTTTGCTGCACACAGGTCAATAAATCTTTTTGTGGTTAACAATACGAAAGTGTGTAGGCTTTAGAGGATTGTAACAAAAATATCAGCAGAACATTTCCAGCAATGACTATATCAACAGCGTTCTTTACATGTAAGAGTATTTTGAAGCCAATAAGTAATCTTGTAGGCCTATGATGCAGGCATTTGGAAACAAGCTCTACATTGTCAATTTATTTAGTTTCAGTGGGACAATAAATGGGGCTAGTTGATTCAATTCCCATGAAAGTGCAGTTTTATAATCACAAACAAACCAATAAGATGATACGAGAAGTTTCCAGGAGTAAGTGCTTTTTTATTTAATTTCTCGACGCGGCACTGACGATAGGCTCTCCTGTGCTGCACTGTTGTGGTGGTACAGTTGCTGTATTTGAAACCTGCAAGAGAGAGTGTGAAAATGTAGTTCGGCATTGAAGCGAACAGCTTAGCGCAACACATCAACAGATGCTGCAATTTATGATTGATGACTTTGTTTCGAAATAGTGATATCATTTTTACCATTTTACTTGAATAATCCACGTGTATTCAATGCCCAACCCCATAGCCTTGGCTTAATGCTGCTTTGATCAAAAACATAAGAAAACAAACCGCTATACAGCACTTCTGAGGGCTGTGGTGTCATAGATAGGCCAGCTATCATATACAGGCCAATTAGCTCGGTCAGCTTCTTTGATGTAACGTTGCATAACAGCATTCTTTCGCTACTCAAATGGTACTCCATGCATGACTCCTGGATGACTCCAGGAATAGGCTATTCTGCCATGAGAAACGCCCTCATCCGATCATGCCCTCAGTGGACGGAAACAAGTTTTACGATTCAAGTGGAACGCTCGAGGAGCGCGGGGTTCCCTAGTGCTCTTTTGAGCTCCCTAGCTGAAAAGATGCTCGTCACTCTTAGAATGACCAGAAATAACAGGCCAAACAAGCACACTCGCTCTCCCTTGGCTGACGTTCCCTACATTCACGGTTTCTCTCACTGGTTGAAGAAGACTGCAGGCAGAGTAGGCATAAGAGTTTTGTGCTCCATCCCAAACCATCTGGCCTCCCTATGCAGGCTAGTTAACAGGGATGAAACAGTATCCTTTTGCTGTGACAAGAAGCACAGAAATCATTTCATTGAATGCATGAAGAACGTCATTTATGACATTCCATTATCATGCAGAAAATCATATGTAGGACAAACCAGACGATGCATAAATTACAAAATGCGTGAACATGCCAAATCTTTAAAAGCAACAACAGGCAGGAACCTGGCATTGTACATCATGCGGCTGCTCCCCATTGCTTGACAATGTGCAAGTTCTCATGAAATATCGGGAGTAATGTGCTCACAAAATTTGTGAGGCGCACATAATTCACAAAAGGGGAGCAGCTTGCGTTACTAGCACTATTTGACGAAGAAATTAGCTGCCATGAGCCTCAATTGTGATCACTAAGCTTGTTGTCACATGTCTTGTTTTCTTGTTTTGTTTTCTGTTTTACTGTTAGTGGTTGCAGTTTTCTAGCCTTGCTGTCACTTGCTTAAAAACCTTTTTTTTTCAGACCCTGGTTCTTCGTTTTGTTGATTTATGAATGTCAGACTTTTAGTGGTTTTAATCAGTTTGGTATTGACCACCATGTCATTGTTCTTTTTTGCCATTTTTTGCTTGTGTTTATGTTTTAATGAAATCGGCTTCTGCCGCATCTTGTAAACCCTATCCAAAAAATAAAGCCGGGCGGCCGAGTCACCTGATAGCATTTGTGCCATTTTTCGATTTTTGCTCGCCTGCCTACAGATTCTCAGACTTTCCAATAAGGAAATCAGTTGATAGTCAGCTCTGTGCCCTGTATGTTCTTCGTCCCGTTGTCTGCGCTCTTTTGCCACAAATAAGAATCCACATTCAAGTGCGTTGTTACTTGTTAAACATCTTGACAGGATAGCACAGCTACTCAAGAAAAGAGCACATAGCAGTGCTGAACTCACGACTAACTTTTCTAGAAATCACGCAGATACTTAAGATATCACCTGAACCCAAAGATGAAAAAAAAGGTGTATACTTGATGTTTCCGATTTTCCTGATAATTTTGTATGTTGTGCACATATGACTGCACAGCACGAAATCGCAATTTGTTTTCACATAAAAAATTTTTTCAACACAGGAAAATTCGACGAGCGTCGCCGGTTGACGACGACCATCTTACGAAGAGTGCGTTTTCGTAAATTCGCAACCATGCTGGCAGCTACTGAAGCTATACATTACAAATATCTTTCTATTTAGCATAAGTAGAAGTGAAGAAGAAATAGCTCTTATAATTTGATGGAATTCTGAGCAAATTATGCATTTTTAAAAATTCACGACAAACACTGCGTTAGTGAAAATTAGTCAAATTTGGGACGCTATGGTTACTTCTGTGAACATCTTAGTTTGTTCATATTTGCTGTATGAATAGGCCTTTATGTGAATAATGAACCTCTGCATTTGTATTTCTCTAATAATTTTCAAAGTAGTAAATTTTCATGTATTATTTGTATGGTCGCCCATTTGATGTCGTCACCGATCATCGTGCACTATGCTGGCTGTCATCATTGAAGGATCCCTCGGGCCGTCTCGCCCGCTGGGCACTTTGCCTGCAAGACTACGACATCCGCGTGCTGTACCGCAACGGACGCCAGCATGCTGATGCCGACGCCCTCTCGCGCTCCCCCTTGCCTGACGCCAATGCCTCCTGCTCAGTATCTCACATTGCTGTTTCTTCCATCGACGTTCACACCATCACTACCGAGCAGCGCAAGGATAAATGGATCACCTCGCTGATAGACTTGCTCACTGATCCGTCAGCAACACCAACCACTCGCCCGTTGCGTCGTCAAGCCCACAATTTCGCCATTCGTGACAACCTACTGCACCGACGCAATTACAACGCCAACGGCCGCCAGTGGCTACTTGTGATACCCCGAAGTCTGCGTGCTGAAATATGCGAGTCCTTCCACTCTGATCCGCAATGCGCGCACTCTGGGGTATCCAAAACTTACCACCGCATTCGAAAACGATACTTCTGGCGAGGGATGTACCGTTACGTGCAGAAGTTTGTCCGCTCCTGCCTCGATTGCCAACACCGAAAACCTTCAACGCACGTGTCACCAGTCGGTCTACAACCATTACCTTGCCCTAACCATCCGTTTGGGCGCGTGGGCATCGATTTGTATGGACCACTTCCTCTGACCTCGGCTGGTAACCGTTGGGCCATCATCGCCGTTGACCATCTAACGCGATCTGCCGAAACCGCTGCCCTCACAGCGGCTACAGCGTGCGATGTTGCCTCCTTCCTGCTACACCGATTCATGCTGCGTCACGGTCCACCCTAGAAGCTTCTCAGCGATCGAGGCCGTGTCTTCTTGTCGGAAGTCGTCGAAGCCATTCTCAAAGAGTGCCATGCTGTTCACCGCAAAACTACTGCTTACAACCCGCAGACGAATGGCCTAACCGAACACTTTAACCACACGCTCGGCGACATGCTCTCAATGTATGTCGCCACCGATCACACAAATTGGGATGCCATTCTGCCCTTCGTCACCTACGCCTATAATACCGCCCCTCAGAACACTACTGGTTTTTCACCCTTCTTCCTGTTGTACGGAAGGCACCCGTCGCACACCATTGACACGATACTACCCTACAAGCCGGATCCATCTGAGTGTGCGCCTATTTCTGACACAGCCAGGCTTGCTGAAGAGTGTCGCAAGCTTGCAAAGACCTTTACAACGCACGAACAAGAGCGGCAGAAGAGCCTTCACGGTGGCACCACCACTTCTGAGTCCACGTTAGTCGCCGGAGCGCTCGTATGGCGCTCGGTCCCTACCACTGCAACTGGCCTCTCTTCAAAACTACTGCCGAAATACGAAGGCCCCTACCGGGTCATCGAGCGCACATCACCGGTCAACTACCTGATCGAACCCATCGAACCAGCTTTGGACATGCGCCGTCGAGGGCGCGACATAGTCAACGTGGAGCGCCTCAAGGCCTACTAACCCACTAATAGTGACAAGCTGTTAGGTCGCCGAACGGCTCCCTTTTAACCATTACGTTTATTGCAGAGAGTAGTGAAGACAGGAAAAGAAGGGACACAGATAGGCGCTATCTTTTAAGTGTTTTTTGGACTCAGATCACACATAGTTATAACTTAAAAGAAAAACTTCAACATGCGCAGGCACAGCTGCGTCCAGGAAAAATAGTTATTTCTTTGACAAGTAGTGTAATGACACACTAACGCAATCTCGGCCAAGATTATGAATACTTGCTGACTAAATAATCAATGTAGTATAGTTTCTTTACTGTTTGGCAAACAGGCAATCGCTGCGTTTCTTTACATTGTTGCAATGTTCCCTGAATCTTTCCTTGAGATGTTGCCCCATTTGCCCTCTATAATGCTTACCCCATGATAGGAGTATCTGATAAACGGTACCTTATATGCAGGGCACGTAACGTGTCCTGTGATTCTTATTGCAGCCAAGCCTCTCCTCTGAGTATCTGGGTTGCTGCTTTTCCATAGTTTAACATGCTTATTTGAGGCCATGAACATTATGCTGATGATTCCGAGCACCAACCGTTTTTATATTGTTGAATATTCCGTGCAGATATGGCATCGTGGCAAACATTTTTCGGCCATCAAGATTTGGCTTTTTTTTTTTTTTGGCTTGGCAACTGGAAGGTGGTTTTCTGGGTAGGGCATATGCAAACGATACAGCAAGATGAACAGGATATCCTGCTTGTGTCAGGGGAGTTCTTTGGAAATTAAGGCTTGTCCACAAGTAATAGGAACAGAAATTTTACTGCGTTAGCGAGCCACAGTGGCATAGGCAGAAATTCATTTCGGGGAAGAGGCCGAGTGGGGGCATGGGCCCGGTCTGCTACCCCCTCGCTACGCCACTGTCCAAGCAGTGTCAGACAATGCACCTTTCTACCATTATTGAGTGGGAGAAACTAAGAGGCAGCAATGGCTTGTTTCCCATTAGTTCGTATAACTAGCTCATGCACTTTTTATGCAAATGAAATTGTACATTCAGGAACCTGATATGGTACAATCCTTGCCCGGATGCTCGTGGGTAAGCACCAGTGGGTGTTAGTAATCATGTGCCAGTGTTAATATGTTAGTGGCTTCAGATTCGAAAGAACCTTTGTGGTATTTAATAAAGAAAGACGCAGTCATCCTCATATCTAAAACATTTAAGAACTTATGTGCTTGCATATTGTACTAAATAATCATGTTCCTATTTCTTGTGGACGAGGCTTGATTTCAAGAACTCGCTGGATGCAAGCAGGATATCCTGCTCCCCTTGCTGTATTGGCTGCAGAAGCCCTACTAAACAAACACCTTCCAGCTGCCAGGCCAAAGAAATGGCTAATCGTGATGGCCAAAATATGTTTGCCACTATGTCATACCTGCACGGGATATCCGACAATATAAGAACGGTTGGTGCTCGGGCAATCATCAGCATAGTGTTCACGGCCTCAAATAAGCGTGCTAAACTATGAAAAGGTTGCAACCCAGACACTCACTTGGCTGCAATAGGAATCACAGGACACATTATGTGCTCTGTAAGGAAGGCATCGTTTATCAGATGATGGGATAAGCATTATGTGGAGCAAATGGGGCAGTGTATCAAAGAAAGGCTCAGGGAAGACTGAAACATAAAGAAAGGCAGTGATGACTGGTTAGCTGAACACTGGAGCATGTGTGGTTGCTTCCCACTTTTTGATGAGAGTTTCATCGTGCGTATGCACAGCAACGAAACTACTACATTAAAATTGAGTCAGCAGCTATTAATAATCTTGGCTGAGATTGCATTAGTGTGCCTTCACTATCTTTAACAAAGAAATAATTATTTTTCTTCGATGGAGCTGTGCCTGCGCACGCCCAATTTTTTTTTTCGTGGCAGCTGCACCACAGTTTCATGGCAGCACAAACAACACAGATGTTCGATGGAAGATGGAGGAGGCTTGAAGAGACGAAAAAAAATCTTCAAACGGTATGTCACTGCAGCCAACTCTTGTACGAGTAGACTTGCCTTCATCAAGATGGCAACATCAAGAATTAACAGTTGCTCCCTTTATGAAGACAACTCCAAGTTTCAAAACGTTGGCTCTAGCGACATCCCATGTTCAAAGATTACAAGCTCAACAATACAAACTATTCGACGTTCCATGTTCAAGGAATGCAAACTAAATAATATGCATTGCACTGAAGTGCAGAAGGTACGTTTCTCACTCCTAAGCTAAAGGCCAGTATATGCTGTATATCAATAGACCTTATGCAAAATTGCTGCCATCTGTTGGAGGTTTGACGAAGCTAACGATTCGGCGCCATGTTGGAGGCTTGTGCCCGAATTCTATTGCTGTCGCCGCTATCACTTCTTGCTTGTATCCGCTTTGGTAGTCGGCAATCAGGGCATAAAAATGTCAGGCGGGCCTGTACACGTTACCGGCATTTCCTAGTTTTTACGTTGACGGTTATTACGTGTAAAGAACCGCCTCACAGCGAGAAGAAGGTACAAGTTTGACACTGCGAGTCACATGCAGGCCTGTCGTCGTCGATAATGAAGCTCTGCGCTAGGTTACAAATTGGCCTGTCTGTTTTCAGTGTAGCGAATAAAGCGTTGTTAGCTATCTGAATATCATGCTTGTATAATGTAGGATGGTTGGGAAGAGGCTTTATTTAGCGCGGCTAGGCGCAGCGATGACGATAAGAAAGTGCAGTTGACCCAATTGAAAGCATATTTCATGAGGGACAGCCTATGTCGAGCCGACGTAGTGTCCATCTAATTTTAAATAAAACGTTGTCCTCTTTTTATCTTTGAAATAATATTATTTCGCTGTTGTAGTCATCCGACCTATGTTATGTACAGAATTACCGTGCGATTAAAATGCAGAAAATTGCGCATCTCATGCACGTGGAAAGTGAACATGAAAAGTGTAGCGTCTCCTAGAAGTAGATGCCGATCAGCTGGTATTTTATTGAATATCCTTCCGATATGTGATCCTATATAACAGGAAACGCCAAGAATATTCGTGTTCACATTGTCGCTTTAGGGGCCTACTGATGCTTTACAATTTAAACCCGTTGCGGCAAGGCAGTTTTGCTTCGCCGACTGAAACCGCCTCAGCGCGTAACCAGCGGTAGCGCACCCACAGTAGAATGTAGCACATTTCCCGGAACAGCATTTTATTTAGTTTCATAAGAAAAGTACCACGCACTTGAAGCACCTGTTAACATTTCATAGCAAACTGGAGTGTACAGAGGATTTTTCCGAAGGGGGGATCAGCTTTTGGGAGAACCTGATTTGCTCTTCCTGGGGTATAAGTTAAACAAAAAAAAGTAAGGGGTGGGGGCGGTCAGGACATCCGGGCAACCCGTCTGAACCTGGCAGTGATACCACATGAAATGCTTGAAAAATACGCATAGTGAAGAAATACGCATGCAAAGCATCCCACCAGACGCTACCTTGTTAAACTCCACCATCGAAAACAAACTACAAACAACACGCTCCAGCACAATCGGTGCGTCCGCTGCAAATCAATGACGCGCACGAGCTATCTGTCTAACATGCAATTGTTATCGCAATTTAATAAACAAGCTAATATCAACAGCAGCGCAGGCATGCGCGAGTAGCCGCGATGCAGCTTTGAAGCTCGTACACGAAGCGGGTTTGTGCCTGCAGCAAGCACACGGTGCGAAAACTTTCTTGTTCTGGCATGACATGAAAGAGTGTTCTCTGATGAGTGCCGATGCTGTCACATACCACATATATTAACGGCGAACGGAAACACGGCGTTAGTCGTAAGCAGTAACCGAAGCAACGGAACGATCTGCTGATTCTCGTCGGCCACGAGGAAATGTACTAACATGGAGGCTTGGTTCCTGCAAACCTTCTTTCAGCATCCCAATTTCCTCAATCTCAGCAACACAGCACTCGAAAATATGTTGGCATTTTCGTTCTTATCAGCCGTTGATATGTACGCTCCTTGTCTACATGCGGAGCGCGCTTAGCCTTCAACATGGCGGAAATGCACACAGCGGCCGCTAGATGGCAGCAGATTTTGCATAAGGTCTATAGGTGCTATGTGTCCAAACTGTCGCAATCTAGTGATGAAAAGAAATGCCTACCACTCATTATGGCTTGCCCGGGCTTGCAGGAAGTATGCTCCTATCTTGTACTGCAATCTGTCCTCTGTGTCGGTGCCATGAACAACTCTCATCGCTGATACATGCATAATAGATACCACAAGGAAATGTTGATTTTCACTCAAGACAAACCCAACCACACACAGATAGTGAGTACCAAACATGTCCTCAGGCAAGTCTATATTCATATATTAAAGAGATCGATCCTTGAATGAAGGGATCAGGGTGCAATAAGAACAGGTATTAGTGGACCAGCCACTTGCAGACTATTGAAAGAGTGCCATTGCGTGTTCAACATTCACACATGTACACAGTAAGCAATCAGTCATGGGCACGTTACCAGTAAAATGTAACAGTGTTACAGTTACCTAAGCCAAAAAAGTGGGATAGGTTTCAAACAGGAGAAAGTGCCTCAGACAGGCTGGCCGACGTTTCCATAGGGGGACCTATCTTTATCGAAGGCACCTTGTCATCCTTGGCGTGTTAGTTTTAAAGGGTTAGTGTTGACGTCATGTCTAGCGGTGGTGCTTGTCGCTGTTGGTAATTGCTGCCTGGAAAGAGAAAACTAGAGAGAGGAGTGTAGCCCTTGCCACATCATTTCAAGAAAGTTTGCAACGGTGCTCAGGCCTCTCATCTCAGAAGTAAGGGGAGCTGCAAAGAAGGAAAAAAAAAAGCAAGAAAAAGGAGAGAAAAAAAGAAAAAAAAATGGAAAAGGGGGGGGGGGTCTACTGAGCGAGAGCCGTCAAAGGCAAAAAAAAGAGTGGAGTATGAAAGCCACTTGGAAAGGCTGCAGAAGGGCGGCACGTCTAGCCCTCACAAAGGGCTGCAGAAGATGGTGGGTAAGGCAACTACAGGCGGGGAAAGCGGGCGGCGTACTTTTAAAAGCCCACATGTGGAATTTATTGAGAGGGGTGTCTGAAAAACACGTGCTTGATGGGTGAAGTCATTGGCTCTGTTAAAGTAACTGTTACAGTTACAGTTACAGAGTTTCCAAAAGTAACCTGTTACAGTTACACTTACTGTGACAAGTAACGTCGTTACTTTGTTGCAGTTACTGTGACGAAGTAACGTCGCTACTTTTCCGTTACTGTATAAAATAAATAATAGATTACAAACCAAACGATAAAATTCATTTATTAAATATGTATGAAGGCATGCGGGCAGTTAAAATTGCACGTGGTAAAACCCTAGACGAAGTAAACCTAATAGGGGGCCAAACACAAGCATTTGTTGTGTACACCTCATTTTGTTGCATCAATTTTGTTGTTCATGCACCGTTGGTGAAAAAGGGAATTTATTTGCAAATAATAATAACAAATGTCCTCTGATACTCAAAATGGAAAATGTGGTTGATGCACTAGAACGACAGCAGTATCATAGGATGTTTATTAACGACACCCAGAAGCGCATGCAAATAGCAACGGAGAGTGTGTGACGAATGAAGACGACGTCCATTGTGTCTGTTCCATATATATGTTCAAGGTGTATCAGACCCTGTTCAGTTAGCTTTGCGTCCGCTGGGCATACAAACCGTTTCTAAGTCCCGTTATACTCTGGGGCATGTGTTCGCGAAACCCAAAGATTGCACACCTGCAGACGATCAGAGTAGGGTGATATACAAGCCCGATGCGGGCATTGCGACGCGACTTGCATCGGCGAAATGGGAATGAAAGAATCAACGAGGCTTAAAGAAGGCAAACGGGATGTTGTTAAAGCAACTCATGCAACGCATTCTAAGATGGAGCTTGTTTAACACTTCCGGAGAACAGGGCATAGCTTTGACGTAAACACTGTGACGATGCTGGCTCGTGAACGAAGGTGAGGGGAAGGAACTCCTGGAATCGCGGTTCATTCGCCGCGACGCGTCGGCTTGCAATATAGTTACTGTATATGGCACCTTTAGGAGCCATGTCGTAGCATATATAGTAACTATAGTCGGATACAACTTAAGAAGTCAGGAGAGACTAAAGAAAAGAAATAGTCCCGCTCATGCACGCGCCGATGTTCTCCAAAGGCGAAGCCACCGCCATCCCGCTCATGATGTCCGTCCCGAGTGCGCGCCCATTGGTGCAGGCTTGTGTTCATCTGCCTTTGAGGAGAAAATGCCACTGACTTCTAAAGTTGTATCCGACTATAACATGCAACAACCACATTCCCCTACTGGTTTACACGGACGTATGGGACACTGGTCGATCTCCGCAAATTTTTTTCTTTCTTTCCTTTTCTTTTTCTTGTTGCCAGTGTATACTGAGGATGTCACATGCATAGGAGGCAAAACGTCCATGTGGTTTTGTTAATAATTGTTGTATTAAGTTGGAGTAAACCTTTTACAATTAGTTTCAAAGAGGTTTTGAAAAATTACTTAGTTCACAGTATTTGTGCCTCTTAACCGTTTCGCGCTCTGCTGCTTTCTAGCCGTCAGTCAAACACGATTATTGCGCAGCCTCGGACGAAGGAGAATATAAACTTGGCGTCGTGATGTTCCACCGGTACACCAAGAACCGGGCTAGAAGCTCAAGTGACAAAAAGGATATATATACGCCAGAAAAAAAAAACTACTTGAATTTAGCAAGTTGTTCAGTTCCAACATGATTGACTTACGACATGAAGTTTACAAGTAAACTTAAGTTGTGTTAAAGACTGACTGCTGACCTCGGTCTTCTGCAGGGTAGATAATTCTCTAAGCGACCTCCACCCCTAAATTGGTAGGGGAGCCGTGCTGTGGAAAGATGAAAGGTGGAGAGGATATGGGAAAGTAACTGTAACGGCATTTCCCATTACAGTTACTCTGTAAAAAAGTAACAGTGTTACCGTTACAAGTTCCTATAAATTAAAAGTAACTAGTTACAGTTACAAGTTACCGAAAAAAGTAACTAGTTACCGGTAACGCGTTACTAGTAACTAGTTATTGCCCAAGGCTGTAAGGAATACCCGAAATATGCACATATCCCTATGGGCGATCCACATGAAAATAACGATATGCACACTTTTATCAAAATATAAAAAAAATGAAAGAGTGTGCGTGGTCCATGTGCACTTGGTGTGAGGTGGGAATGAGCCATGCATATTGTATTGCATCATGAATGTAAGCCATTCAGGGAACAAACTTTTGGTTCTCTAAAGCGAATTCCCGTGTAGTTTGTCTTGTAGAGTTGAGCTGCCAATTTGATTTCATTTTAACTTATGCAAGGCCTTCACAAAACCGATAATATTTTCCAACTTTCTGTGAACTTCTGGAAACATATAAGAGAATTGAGATCTTTTTCTTTTAATTTATGACCTTACAAAGCTCAATAAACCCTAAATCACTGCATACTAAACCTTGGTTATGCATTTAAGTAAGAGAGCAATATTGGTACTATGCTGAGTAAAAAAAAAGCGTGAAAATACAATAACTTAAAGCACCACACAATAAAGCAACATTCTCGCAACATGAGCACAATCTAAGTTATTTGTGATAGAGAACCTCGTGTGCTTAAAGATGCTAAGAAAAAATATATAATGGCAGAACACGAGCTCACGCATATTTTCCCAAACACACAATATTGAAACAAAGAGTAGCATGTGTTAGCTTAATTAACCTAATTGAATTGACATATTCGTCTACTAACACTATTTGATATAAACATGTGCTTCTTCACATTAAGTACGCATTTGTTGGAGTGTGCACTTAGTACCAGTACGTAACGTAATTCACTCAAATACATTACTTCGAGTGAGCTCCTTTAAAACATTTATGAGGCAGCTAGGTTAAAATCCTAACCATAAAACAACTGCATGGATTTCTGGCGAAAAGCTCGGGGACGCAACCACGAAAACATATCCATCATCGTGTGCGCGTGTCAGGGCTGTGTGTTTTGCTATCACGTCAGGGGCGTAGCCAGAAATTTTTTTCGGGGGGGGGGGTTCAACCATACTTTATGTATGTTCGTGCGTGCGTTTGTATGTGTGCGTGCCTATATACGCAAGCAAAACTGAAAATTTTCGGGGGGGGGTTGAACCCCCCCCCCCAACACCCCCCTTGGCTACGCCCCTGTATCACGTCCCCAGTCTTGTGATAATTTTGCGTGTTATTGCCGAGTTTGGTGAACTCTCGCATCACCACAGTGAAAACATTATGGGACGACCCCATGTGTTTAAAAGCACACACTTTCTAACGGCGACAAGGGATTCTAGAAACACTCTCAAGCGATGATCTCGTACAGTAAACAGTCAAGGAATAACAGCACAACGACACGAGGCCTGCATGATCGAAGCATAAGATTGCGTAGCGCAATGCGCATCCTTCAAACATGTCATTTATGGTGGTGTATATAAGAGCACCCAAAGCACAAAACATACCTGCCTATCGGGTATCTGTTGATCATCCTCGCTGTGCCAACACGACGGTTCCTGCAAACAGTTTCCATGCAATGAAGTAACAAAGTTACGTAGTTCAGCGACCTTCTTCAACTTACCCAAGTTTGGCACAGTCGCTCGTCAAAAGGCTCAAGCTTCCGCTCCTGTGGAACCGCGATCGCCGCTTGTCAAAACACTCGGACGCGGATTGTCTTCGGAAGTACACTCGATCACTCGATCAACGTGAGTAATCGATGAACGAAGCAAGAAAGCACTTTTGAGCGCGGACACAAAGCTGCGTCCCGTGAGGCTGTGTTGAGTGGCAACGAACAACGACCATCATCCGCCACTGGATCAAGGCAGGAGAACGCCCCAACACGCGGAAAATGCCCAGTCGACGAATGTCGCGTACGATAAGCACGCAATAAACGCACACAATACACGATAAACATGTAAGCGCGGCACACATATGTTCACGGGAAGCTGGTGGTGCTCCGGCAGTACGAGACCTGTTGCAACTGTTAGCTTACAGTGAGTCTAAACCAAAAAGAATGTAGGTGGCAGCAGTGTCGTGATATGCTACAGGCCATAATTTTTATTAAAAATAAAACGTATTTGTGGCTTTTCACACAGGCGAAGGTCAGGGAGGCGGGGCTCTGTATATAAGCGTTGCGTCCGCCTTTCGCGTCGGGCCCCATATAAGCGTTGCGTCCGCTCGAGCCATTTCCGCCTCGGGCTCCATATAAGCGTTGCGACCGCTCGCGGCCGCATATAGCGGGCCCAATCCGTCACCGCAGAATTTGTCACGCTTAATGGCGATTGAAGGGCCGCTTATATGCAGTACGTTGTGGTGGAATAAAAATGGGCCGTTTATGTGCCGGACGTTATACGGTACTTGAATAAGAGTGTACGAGCGTCCCCTTCATATCTGGGGCGGTGTCATGTGTGCCACCAGGCTCGAAAAAAAAAACGCGCCGTTGCTACGACCGTCCCATTCGGCGCGTTTCTAATAGCAATGTAATTTTGTCAAAGCTTTAACACACCGCGAGGTGGTGGCTTTAGGCCAGTCCTCGCTCATAGCATCCATCCATATCGACATATAGCTCCGACGTTCGCCTGGCTGTTGCACCCTTGGTTGCACCGCGTTCCCCGCTCGCCCTGTGAGAATTAGCGGCGAGGCTAGAGGGAAGACACGACGCGCGTAGCGTTTGTTTTCGTGTTTCACGACGCTTTGAAGGAGTGCATATCGAGCATTATAGTTTATTATGGGCTTGTTGATGCCATATTTGCGCGTGATTCACCATATGCAGTGTCCACGTATATGTTGAGAACTTCAGCTACCGCAAGCCTTAAATCATGATCATGAGCGTTAGTCGTCGGTACGGAGATGTGCCACTAGGCGTCAACGTGAGTATGTCCACATCAAGCGGTGCTACATCTGCCACACAACAGTATACCTTGTACAAGCTCTCATGTACCAATACACTATAAACAATCAACTACCTCTGTGACGACACGTTTCACTTTCGTGCTATACGATTCCTATGACAGTGGGATCAGTCATGTTTTGTTTTTTTTTAAAATTTTGCGTTGCCCTGTATTATTCTATTTAAACAAACATTTACGCAAACAAAAAATGTCTAACTCTGTGTGCCCTAAGCGCGATATTTGTTTTATTTGGCGTTTCGTGTTGCAAAGGAAAAATATTGAAAGGGATGCATTTCAAACTAGGAAGACGCTTCCGCAACTACGAACGCGCGACTGGCGTTGCTGCGCGACAGCTGCAATAAAATGCTGCACACTTAAAGTGTGCTGTCGTAGGCGCGAGATAAACGCAAACAGGTCATATAAGGGCACATACATTACTTTACGTGTTTTGAAAAAAAAAACCTTTGAAAAAAATTACACCATTTCCCGCTAAAGGGGACCATGAGGCGATGCGAAGCCGGAGCACTTGCACGATCGCGTTCCGTTGGCGTTCGTTGGGCATGCTACCGACCTCGCGTCCTGGAACGCGAAGAGGAACGCTACGCGCGTCTTGTCTTCCCTCTAGCCTGGCCGTTAATTCTCACAGGGCCAGGGGGGAACGCAGTCGACAGGCGTGCGAGAGGGGGGCAGCCTAGGAGAGGAGAGGGGAAGGAGACGCGCATGCGCAGCGTTGCGCAGGAGAGAATTTCGGCATGTCTAGCCAGCGTTTCAGAGAAATAGTGGAAAGGGGATGAGAGAGGGCTAGTGGAGAGGGGGAGGGGCGAGGTATTGAGGAGAGAGTAAGTGGAGAGGGGGAAAGAGGAGATGGGCAGAGGGAAAGTGAAGAGGGGGAAGAGAGTGGATGTGGAGAGGGTGAGTGGAGAGGGTATGCGCATGCGCAGTAAGGGTGGTCACGTCGCACACCACCACCACCACCACCACCACCACTGGATTGAACTCCGCCAAAGATACTTCGCATCTAATATACAACCAGACAGCATGCACAAAGCACAAATGAAAGTGCCGTTGTTCTGGCCTTAACTAACCTCGCACATTCTAACATTTCTCGACGCTCGCTTGACGCGTCCCATTCACAAAATCCATTCCAGTCGCCGCCGCGAACTCCTGAATGCGCGCACGGCCATGAAGAAAAAAGCTTTTCCACTCTCACTTAGATTCCTGCAGTAGGGAGCACTGCACCCTGTCATGTTGGAAAAACAAGTGACAGGTACCGAACATGAAGACAAGCGATTCGCAGCAAATATTAACACGTCCACGGAAACGCTGCAGTGCAAGACACAGCACACCAAAATATGCGACGTGCTGATAGCGATGGTCCTTGAACCGACGAGGCCCAAAGGAGGAACGGCGCTGCACCAGATGAAGCAGTTCGGCTTCTCTGCAGCAATTCAGAATTCTACGTGACCGCGCTTGGCGAATGGCAGCCGAGCGGCACGTGGATAACAGAGGCGCAACTCTGGCTCCTAAAGGAGCCATATACAGTAACTCTAGATGCATTGATCATGCCCCGCCGCCCATCGAAAGCTTTGTGCACCTAACCTGGTTTTGCACTGCCTCCAGGATAGGAGGCACCTGACCTTATTTTGCCCAGCTTCTCTGATCGGCCCACTTTTGACCAAGCTATGGTGCCATGTGATGACGTAATCACCTGATATCACGTTATGTGACGTAGAGACGTCATGAAAACATCAAAATTTCTGGCGATCTGTGACGTCATGATGACGTCATATTGTTACGAGGCATTGTGGACGAGCACACCGTTGGAGACGAAGAGACGAGGAAGAAGCTGGAATGCCGCGCGAGATGCTGGCAGCCATTCGGTGGCACAAGTTAATTTTGTGAGAATTAAAATTAAAATTAAAATTGACTTGTAAAAAATATTTTTGTGATATAAAATATGAAATTATTCTCATTACTAGATTTTGAATAATTTTTTCTAAGCTACCCGATTCTTGGCCAAGCCCCCTGAGTGGGTGCGAGCCAGCAGTACAGGATCTACATCTACATCTACATCGGTGGCACAGTTGCTTGTAAATACTGTAAATATACTTGCTGCTGTCTCTCTCGTGTATTCTTCATCCCGGTGACAATTTGGTGGAGCTGCGGGGTAGAAGAACCGCTGTACAACGGAGCTCCGCAGTAGTCGTCGACTCGAAGTTTCCAGGATGGAAGACGAGACCGATGCTATGACCACTCCTGCATCGGCCACGAGAACGCCTGCATCGGCCACGACAACGCCTGCACCGGCCCCGGCAACGCCTGCACCGGCCCCGGCAACGCCTGCACCGGCCCCGGCAACGCCTGCACCAGCCACAACGCCGCCAACGTACGTGCTGAAGCATCCGAAAAACCTTGGGACGTTCTGCGGTACGGATGAAGTTGACGTCGAAAATTGGATTGCTGACTATGAGCGTACCAGTGCTATCAATCGTTATGACCCGACTCTCATGCTGGCCAACGTGCTCTTCTACCTAAAAGGCACGGCAAAGGTATGGTACGAGAACCATGAGGAGGAGATCGGAAGTTGGGACACATTTAAGCGAAAACTGTGCGACTTGTTTGGAAAGCCCATGGGTCGAAAGGCAGCCGCAGAGAAAGAGCTATCCACCCGTGCTCAGACGTCCACTGAACCCTACATATCGTACATTCAGGACGTGCTGGCTCTTTGTCGTAAAGTCGACAGCGACGTGTCGGAGTCGGACAAGGTTGGCCACGTGCTCAAGGGTATAGCGGACGACGCGTTCAGCCTATTACTGTGCCGGAATTGTGCGACCGTCGACGAAATAATTGAGGAATGCCGGCGTTTTGAACAGGCCAAAAACCGACGTATAGGTCACGTCGCACAACACTGCAACAACCGTTGGTCTTCGCCTTTAAGAACCCGGTATGCCACTGCTAGCCCCGCCGACAGCTACCGCCGTTCCCAGCCTCCCGAGCCATACCCCGATAACTACCGCCGTTCCCAGCCTTTCGAGCCATACAACGCCGATGCCACTGCTACGCCGCACAGCCGCTCGCCGTCGCCCCGAGGTCACCAGTCCCGTTTGCCGCCAGCGCGTCGCCCGTCGTCTCCGTCTCCTCTACGACGACGTCCGACCTCGCCGCTCAATCCTCAACAGGGAAACTAAGAGATGCAGCTCTTAGAGGTGATGCTGCGTCTTCTAATTCCACCTAAAATCCTCTTCTTGTACTGCCGACACGACGGAATTTGATCGACTTTGACGTTGACGGCCTGACTGTTTCTGCACTTGTTGATACTGGAGCACATATTTCCGTGATGAGTGCTCGACTTCGTCGCCGCCTGAAGAAAGTGGTTACTCCGGCTGCTCCTGGTATTATTCGTGTCGCTGGCGGAAGAAGTCCTGCCGTGATAGGAATGTGCAGAGCACGCATCACCATAGCCGATCACCACACATCTGTTTTGTTTGCTGTTCTTGACCAGTGCCCAAATGACGTCATTCTCAGATTGGATTTCTTGTCTACTCACGCCGCCCTCATTGACTGTGCAACCGGCGTTCTTCAACTTGAACTGCCTCGGCTTGCTGATGGCCCAGCTTCACCGCCAAACCACTTGTGCTCTGTGGATTATGTTCGGCTGTCACCGCAAGCCGCCACGTGTGTGGCCTTGACGACATCACCACCTCTTCCCGACGGCGACTACATATAGTGTTTCCATTAGTTGACGTGCTGTTGGCCCGGAATGTTACTGTGCCGCATACCCTCGTGAATGTTGTCGACAACTACGTACAGCTCCCTCTCCTCAACTTCGGTACCTCGGCCCAAGTTCTTCCGCAAGGCGTTTCGTTGGCCAACATACCAGCACTTGATGCGTGTAACATCGTCGCATTATACGCAGGAGATTGCTCGTCCAGTGTTGCAGCCAGCTCAGCAAGAGCACCCCCCGACGAAATCGCAAAAATGATTGCGCCTGATCTTCTGCCTGATCAAGCTGCGCAACTTCGCCACGTTTTAACGACCTATAAGCATATCTTCGACATCGATGACCGCCCTTTAGGTCAAACGTCATTCGTACGGCATCAAATACATACCGGCGATGCTAGTCCTATCAGACGGCGGCCATATCGTGTATCCCATTTCGAACGCCAGGTCATACAACAAGTCGATAAGATGTTCTCAAAAGGCGTCATTGAGGCCTCCTCAAGTCCATGGGCGTCACCTGTCGTCTTGGCCAAAAAGAAGGATGGCAGATGGAGATTTTGCGTCGACTATCGTGCCTTGAACAAGATAACACGCAAAGACGTATACCCGCTGCCACGAATCGACGACGCCCTTGACTGTCTTCATGGTGCGAGATACTTCTCATCCATAGACCTGCGCTCGGGTTACTGGCAGGTTTCTGTCGACGACTTAGACCGAGAAAAAACTGCCTTCGTCACACCGGACGGCCTGTATCAGTTCAAGGTTATGCCTTTTGGGCTGTGCAACGCCCCGGCGACGTTCGAACGCACGATGGACTCTCTCCTCCGCGGCTATAAATGGTCCATCTGTCTCTGCTAGCCCAACGTTTGAGAGTCATCTAACTCGTTTGTCGACCATTCTAGCTGTTTTTCGTCGGGCGGGACTCGAGCTAAACTCCAAAAAGTGCACTTTCGGCCGGCAACAAATCACTGTGCTTGGTCATCTTGTACGTGCTACTGGTGTGCAACCTGACCCTGACAAGATTAGCGCCGTCAAGCACTTCCCTCTGCCTTCTTTTACTAAAGATGTTCGGAGCTTTGTTGGCTTATGCTCATACTTCCGACGCTTTATACGCAATTTCGCCACCATTGCCCGACCGCTCACTGACCTTCTAAAGAAAGACGTCCCCTTCTCTTGGGGCCAGGACCAGGCGGCTGCATTCTCGACGCTGATCAACTTGCTCACTTCACCACCAATACTGGCCCACTTTGACCCGTCCGCGACTACGGAGGTTCGCACAGATGCCAGTGGGCATGGAATCGGCGCCGTCCTCACCCAACACCAGGGGGGCCAAACACGTGTGATAGCATACGCCAGCCGCCTTCTCTCCACATCTGAGCGGAACTATTCGATCACGGAGCGCGAATGTCTTCCGTTGGTCTGGGCTGCTTGTACTTGTATGGCCGTGAGTTCTCGGTTATTACCGACCACCACGCTCTCTGTTGGCTGTCATCGCTCAAGGACCCAACTGGTCGCCTTGGTCGCTGGGATCTACGTCTCTAGGAGTATGCCTTCGACGTAATTTACAAATCGGGCAGGCTGCACCAAGACGCCGATTGTCTCTCGCGTCATCCGGTGGACCCTGCTAGCCTCGCTGACCATGACAATGATTCTTGTGTACTCGCCATATCTGATTTGTGCGACATCGGCGCAGAACAGCGTCGGGATGCAACCCTCAAGATGGTCATCCACCAAGTCTCCTCGGGACGTTCCGACCCTCCTCTCCGCCAATATGTCCTACGCAGTGACATTCTGTATCGCCGCAGCATGAAGCCTGATGGTCCAGAATTTTTGTTAGTTATTCCCCGACACCTGCGTGCAACCATTCTTCAACATCTACATGATGCTCCGACTGCGGGGCACCTGAGCGTTTCACGCACCTATGACCGCGTGCGGCAGCGGTTCTTTTGGCCGGCGCTTTATCGTTCTGTGCGCCGATATTTCGCTGCTGCGAGCACTGTCAGCGGCGCAAACGTCCTGCTCTTCCTCAGGCTGGCCTGCTTAAACCTATTGACATTCCATCCGAACCATTCTTCCGCGTCGGTCTCGATTTGCTCGGACCTTTTCCTACGTCCGTGTCAGGTAACAAATGGATTGCTGTCGCAACTGACTATGCGACCAGGTATGCCATAACACGCGCCTTGCCACCTAGCTGCGCTGCAGACGTCGCGGACTTTCTGCTCAATGACGTCATTCTTCGACACGGTGCTCCGCGCCAGCTTCTTACGGATCGGGGCCGCTGCTTCCTCGCAAGAGTCATCGACGAACTCCTCCGTAGCTGCTCTACCGAAGATCAACTTACTACGGCCTACCATCCGCAGACTAACGGTATTACCGAGCGCCTCAACCAAACTCTCATGGATATGTTGTTATTGTACGTCCTCTGCTGACCACCGTGATTGGGTCGCAACCCTACCCTATGTTACTTTTGCTATAATTCGTCGAGGCATGACACCGCCGGCTATTCGCCGTTCTTTCTTCTGTACGGCCGCAACCCTACGCTGCCCTTCGAAACGTTCCTCCCTTCTGATACCGTCGTAACAAGCGTGTATGCTCAGGACGTCGCTTCTCGCGCCCGCGAGGCTCGCCGAGTCGCCCACGCCAGGCTCTGTGATTCCCAGGTCTCGCAAAAAGCGCGCTACGATAACCGGCACCGCGACGTCGACTACCCGCCTGAATCTCTTGTCCTACTCTGGACGCCGTATCGACGCGAAGGCTTGTGCGAGAAGCTTGTCCCTCAATACACAGGGCCCAACAAAGTTCTCCGCAAGCTCACTGACGTTGACTACCTCATCACTCCCGTCCATCCGCTCTCGTCTTCTCCTACACCACCTACTGATGTCGTTCATGTGTCGCGCCTCAAACGCTACTACACTCCGAGTGCTGAATGACTTAGGAGGCGCCGTGACGGCGCAGCATCCACTGGGGGTGATGTTACGAGGCATTGTGGACGAGCACGCCGTTGGAGACGAAGAGAGGAGGAAGAAGCTGGAATGCCGCGCGAGATGCTGGCAGCCATTCGGTGGCACAGTTGCTTGTAAATGCTGTAAATATACTTGCTGCTGTCTCTCTCGTCTATTCGTCATCCCCGTGACAATATAGTGACGGTCGTCACGTGATTATGATTTCTTTTCATCACTCGTGTTGGCGCCGCCGACGGGATACGGCGACGCGGGACGCCGCTCAATTTTCGCGTTGATGAGGCATCTTAGGCTTTCGCCTTAAAAGGTGTGTCGATTACACGGATAGTGCAACACAGGGCGAGGAGCCCAAAGCTTCTACGAGGTGTCGTATTATAGTAAGGCTACGTAAGGTATGGCAAAGAGTGACAACTATTGTATAAGAAGAATCGAATATGATTTAAGGTGATAAAGCCCCAGCATGCAACACGAGTGCCTAGCTGACAGAGAAGTAATAGGATAGACTTTCAGTGATAACCCTTGAGATGTTCGCCTGGTTTGTACCCTGGCTTTGATTTAGTCAATGTCTCTTGAGAGCGTAGGCTTTCGCCTGTTCTCTCTTTAGCGTTACTTAAAAAGGCTAAGCTTTCTGAGCGTGCCACCTAAATCAAGATACACTTGGCTGGTTTTACACTTCGCCTATGCATCTAAATACGGTGCTCGGCTGCTGACCCGAGAACGCGGGTTCGATCTCTACCGTGGCGGTCACATTCCCACCCTTACGGGAATGCCACATATGACCTTGATATAAATGATATGCGGCCATATGGGGGCGAAATGCTAAAGGCCTTTCTACTGCGCGATGTCAGTGCACATTAAAGAACACCAGATGGTCGAATTTCCAGCGCCCTCCGCTACGGCGTTGCTCGTATGGATATCATGGTTTCGGCACGTAAACTCCAAATATTATTATTACTATTTCTGGAAAGCGCATATTTTCACAAGCAATTCATTCAAACAAGGCGGCGCGCGTTCAGTACGCTGGGCGCGTTTTCACTACGCTGACTAAGCGTAGTCGAGTCGCCATTATACGCGTTATCGACGATGAGTGACAAGATTAAACATATGCCGCAATTTTTTTCAAAAGGGAGCCCTTTAATCTGCTAATCCCCTTAGAGGATTTAAATTCATACCAATGCGGCGATCGTTTAGAAGCAGCCGAGAAATTCGGAATCATTTATCGTCAAATAAACATATAAGAGTTTATGTATATGGGGATAATAATTTGGCGCAAACAGGCATTGGTTACCAATATCGATATCTTCATAAAAACTTCGGTGTTCAATTGCCAAAGCAGTCTCGTGGATTATGTAAATAAGTAAACAAACTCGCAATTTAGATGGATACACCAAAGAAATGTTAGAGTGTACTTGTTCCACTGCGGTGTCTGAAACAAAGCAGCTCTATTCCGGCACCCCTGTTTAAGCGGCTCCAACAGCAGTAGCACTGTGTCCGCTCGTGGACTCATCGACTGATAAACTGACGTTATGATGATGATAATGATACTCGTGCTTAAAGGACAGCACTTTAAGGCCCGACCGCATGCACGCGATTTTCGAGCGACATGATTTCTGTCGCGGAGGGCCCATCCATCGCTGTCTCTTGCCGCGTCGCAGGTTTCTGGAAAACCAGCAAAAACCGCTTGTCGCCCGGAAGTGTGCATGACGATTTCCGGCAACATGGCACCATCACCGATCCTCGCTTCGGTTGCAAATTGCTCTTGATGCTTCCAATTGGCGCGTACTTCAAGGAATGCAAGTTATAGCCTACCTTCTTTACAACCCCATCTCACGCGGAGAATGAGGCAGCGGCCGTATATTGTCGTTAATTTTGATCGACGGCTCGTTTTGATGTTCGGTGGTAGCTTGCTGCAATGTTGTTAGCTTGCTGCAATGTCAACATCGTCGTCGTGTGAGGTGGCCCTTCTCCTTGCGAGGCAGTGATGTGAGTCGCTGCTTTTTTTCTTAAATGTTGCACGACCGCAAGAGGAAACGTTGTAGAGATGCGCCTCGTGACTAATCCTAACATAACGCAGTTTGCAAAGTGCGACGTAATAGCGTAGGCAGCGTACGCTTCCGAGCACCCCATGGAGATCACAGCATTACCACTGTCGCGGTTAACATACATTGCGAAAAAAGAGTCACGAAACGCTTTTATGCCTTCCTTATCTCACACAAGACAATTATAAATTTGGCATGTTGTCATTCATCTACTTCGTAATTCTTTTTCGCAATTTACCTGCGTGCACGGAATAGTTTTCAATCGAGCAACCGTGACACTTTGTCGCGAACATGTGGGTGCAACCGTCGCGACGCGACAGCGCGACGGAGCCCATTTGTCGCTGTCGCTTGTCGCCGTCGCTCGAAAATCGCGTGCATGCGGTCGGGCCTTTACCTCTCTTAGCAGTTGCACGGCCACTACATATTTTTTAGATGTGAAGCACCTTATAGCGGAGTTCAATCCGGTGGTGGTGGTGTGCGGCGTGACCGCCCTTACTGCGCATGCGCAAACCTTCTCCACTTCCCCTCTCCCCTCCCATCTCCACATCACCTCTCCCCTTCCCTTTCCTTCTTCCCTTTCCCCCTCCCCTTTCCCATCCCCCTCTCCTTTCCCCCTCACCACTTCCCCTCTCCACTCCCCTTCCTCCCATATCTCTTCCCCTTTCCTCATCTCCCATCCCCCTCTCTACATCACCTCTCCCCTTCCCTTCCCCTTTCCCTTCGCCCTCCCCTTTCCCACTCTCCCCCCTCCCTGCCTCCTCTCCACTTCCCCTCTCCCTTTTCCCCCTCACCACTCCACCTCTGAAACGCGGGCTCTACATGCCGAAGCACTGCTTCGCATCGCCTCATGGTCCCCTTTAGCGGGAGATGGCGTGTTTATGTAGCGGCCGTGGCAGTTGGATGTTGTGCATTCTCAAAACTGTTAATAAATTATCATCACGAACAGGCACGCGCTCTCTTCGTTGTCTTCTGCTTCGCTCCCATAACACGCGCGCCGATTTGTGCGGCGCATGGTTCTCATAACTCTGATGACTGAGAAGTACAGAAATAAATAAATAAATGAATGAATAAATAAATAAATAAATAAATAAATAAATAAATAAATCAAGAGAAACTGAGAAATTCTTGGCGAAAAAATTTGTGGACGAGGCGGGTTTCGAACCTGCGTGGCCACGATTTGAAGGCGAGCATCGCAGCCACTCGGCTATCCAGGCACACTAGAAGAGCATAACATAGCCTTGTATAGCATGGCATAGTAGAGGTGTGGGAAATTAAAATGAGTGTTGGGAGGAAGGAAGGAGTAGAGAGAGATGGCTGGCCGGCTTTAAACCACCAAGTCGTTATGCAGTTCACATGATGTGACGCCCGAATAAAGCGAATATACGCTGGTACCCCGTTTTACTGCGATATTACATCTCGTACTGCGACATCTGTACACAGGACGCGTATGTTTGTGAAGCATTAACGTTAATTTCAGTGCAGTTCCAAGGAATGGAGTGACTCTGTGGTAGAACATCTACTTGCCGCGCAGACGACCTGGGTTCGACTCTCACTCCAACCTACGATTCTTTTATTATTTATTTTATACAAGATGGTTTTTCGCTCACAACGCTGACACCGCCGCCGACACCGGAATTTGTGCGGAACGAGCTCTTTAACGCTATCGCGTTAATAATGATAAACTATGACTGATCAATCTTGCCTCATTACATGAATCATGGCACTCGCAATGTTTGCGGGAAAATTCATTCCTTGCTCCTTGGCCTTTGAAAACCACAGCTGCATTCTATCAGGTGCAGGAAAAGTTCGCAATTAAAAGCAGCTTAGAAGACCTGGTCAGAAATCCTGGTTGGAACGGCAGTTTGGTTTCAATGACCAACGATGTGGCGAACTACACTGCTCACTCCGTTACAAAACGGGTTCCGCCCTCTTCAAGACAGGCAGCCGTCACCAGTTCCTACCTCATCATCAACACACGCGCACTTACACACGCACACGCCCACTGTACTCAACCTGAAGGAAGCACACCGCCGATATATTCTTACATGATCATTTTGTATTGGATAAGTTATCCGGCCTATTGCATAAAATACAGAGTACACTCAGTGGATTTTTCCCTCCGATATTCTTTTTAACAAGTAGCTTTTTGAAACATTCGTTCGTGATATTTCCCTTATTGATTCATCGTGAATTGCCTTAAACCTTTTACACCTCCTGTTGGTCGTGCGGATTACCCCCGTGTTTGTGTATTTATTTTTTGCACAGGGGGCCGAGTTTGGCAAGCGCAAATTCAAGTGCTGGGCCGATATTTTGTGGAAGGGTTGGCTCCCAAAGGCTGGCTGCGTGACGCAGGGCTCCGTCCTGGTTTATTCGCTTACTGCACGAGTACGGGTCCGGCTGAGTCACAGTGCAGTAAACGCAGTCTGAATAAAATATACATACATATCATACTATACAGCAACTTTATATGTTTCACACTTTGAGCATATAAGGCATCACTCGTACATTCACTGAGACATTATTGTGAAGATAGTGGCTTTCAGGCTTTTATGAGTGCAACAAGCTAGTCAACGGTGACACAGAAGATTGCCCATTTTAAATGCGAAGCATTTCTTAGCGAACCTCAGGCACTTGGGCCGTTTCTAATTACGTATCTATCTATCTAGCCACCTACGTGTGGGCGCTCTCCTGGCCGTATCCATAAATTGTAACATATTAAAATTGGTATATAGCAGGGAGTCAGTGTAGGATGAACAAGATTCACTAGTCATGACGTGACTAACTCACAACGCTTGTCGGGTACACCATGAAACCCTTTCCATCAGTCGCGTGTACCGCATACCCACATACCACAGTTCAGGTTATGCAAGTATGTGCCACAGATGATACACAGTCTCAATCAACACAGTAACCGCGGACATACACAACACGCTCTCTGCGATGCCTGTCGTTGCGAGGAGACGCTACACCACGTCCTGTGCAACTGTCCGGTATATAATGCTCAGAGACAGTCATTGGCGTCCGTTCTAGCGCGCCTTGATAGTAGACCAATGTCTGTTCAAACAATACTTGCATGTTGTCAACAGAAGACATCACAACTGAAGGCGACGAAGGCACTGCTGAGGTTTTTGAGAGCGACGAACTTGGCCAAGCGCCTGTGACAGAAATGTCGCGTACCACGCAGGAGTGACCAACTACCACGCAAGAGTGACCGACTGTTTCTATGTGTGCTATGCTACCACGCAAGAGTGACCGACTGATTCTATGTGTGCTGTGTCGTGCTATCTTTTTATCTTTCTCTCTCTCTCTCTCTTTCCTCTTCATCTTTAAATCTCCCCCACCCTGTCCCCATGTGTAGGGTAGCAAACCGGTTGTCCTATACTGGTTAACCTCTCTGCCTTTCCTTCTCTACTATTTCTTCTTGAAGCGCAAGGCATGTGAGGGAGCCGAACGCAGAACTCTCAAGGAAGACGCTCGACTGCCATCCACTCGTCCACCTGGTGCGCCAGAATGACCCAGTGTTTTCTTGATTTGTTATGAGGCTAGGCGATGGCCTCATGCTGACCGAGTATGACGTCAGATTGACTGAGAGTCGTTTTGTCACGCGCGAAGAAGCCGCCGCTAAGTGCCATGACGGCATACGGCTGTACTACAGCAATGCGGACGTCGACCGCTGTAACGCACGTTGCCTCGACGCTGCGGACAACGTGTGATGTCATCCCGCATGCGATAATGTAACTGGCTATAAGAACGAGCACATACACAAGGATGTCCTGACCAAGGTGGCCAAGATGAACGCAATCGACATGGGTGGCCTGCCGGCCTCAATTTGCCTGAGAATCGGCAAGCCGTACATAATCACGACCAACATCGACGTACGCGACGGCCTCGTTAATGGAAACATGGGCACCTTGTGGTACATCGATCGTGACGAACACGGCAACTCGTGCGACTGTGGCTTGAATTTCCAACGTCCACGGTAGGCATTGTCGTCCCAGCCAGGACGAAGCAAACCACTACTGCACACTCCTCAATAGAATTGAAATGGGTGCCCGTGGTAATGCGAACCACCACAACCACGATATACGCCAGAAAAATATCTCGCGTAAGAGGACAGTTTCCCCTTGCGCAAGCAAACGCCAGAACTATATATAAGTCACAAAGGGCCACATACGCCAAGGTAGTCTACGGATACGATAAGCGCCAACCACTGAAGTTGGCCTACTCAGCACTTTCTGCGGCTACCAGCCTCGACGGCCTATACCTCACCAACGCAAAAGGTGACTTCAGGTTCCGACATGTCGCCGGCTCTATCGACAGACAGTCTGTCGACGACATGACCCGCCTAGCAAACAGGCTTGTAAACGTTATGTTGGACCGGGCTACCACTGTTATGATCGGACTTCACGGCTTCACGAAGCTGGCCCGTTGGAATGGTATGGCGTCATCTGCCCTGCTTTCTTCGACCTCAACGTTCCCCGAAACGCACCAGATGCGGCGACAACACTGCACTTGTGTCCTGAACCCTTCAAGGCTGTCAGTTCCCTCCTCAATCGCCTTGGACATGCTTGGCTGACTTTGACGCCTTTATGGCCTGAAGATGAACTATTTGCAGTCCAAGCTGCTCGGAGGAGGCAGTCGCTTGATCACTGCTATGTTCAGGCTTCTGCGAGATGCACCGAACAATTAGCCGAGCGCCGGAGATTCTTCATCGGGCACCTGTCCCACACTATGCGGTGTCTGTGAGTTCGTGACCCGGCCGGCAGCTGGCCGTCACCTGCACCGGTGACGCATCGAGGCAAGGAAAGACTTGCAACTGTCAACAAACCTGACATCACGGCCAGTTTTCACCAATATGCGCCGCAGTGATCCGTTCATTGTGTGTATGGTTCCTTTGTGGCTTTGTGACCCGACTAGGAGCTGGCCGTCCGCTACACTGACGGCGCTCCCGAGGCAGGGTACGACTGCACCTGACAGCACACCTGACGTCACGGCCAATTTTCAGGAATGTGCATCCCGTTTTTGTGTGTCTTGTGTCGTGTTCACCTCCCGGGACCATCCGTCGTCCAGGTGCACCGCCTCTCTTTTTCCAGGAATGCGAAGGAGGCGGTGCTTACTTTTCGTTTAGTGGGCGGAGATGAAGACAACGTGTTTGACTGGACTGACCTGGACTTGATTGTTTCCTCCAGCAGGGGATCCTGAGAAGGTCCAGGCTTTATTACACGAGCGTCGGCACACTCCAATCATGCTACGCTAGGATGCTACCCTAGGATGCTACGACGATGCTACGACAGGCTACTAGAAGCCACAACGAGGCTTCTACACGCTACCAACTCATCATGTAAATAAACGCTCCTGTTATCAGCTCCGGCTCCTGATCTCGACTTCTCCCTGAGGCCAGGCTGCTCCCCGGTGCCATGGGCAGACCCCCGACCACATCATCACCTTCATTGGATGCCAGAACCACAACAATCACCTCAGGCTTGCCGCTCTCAATGTATAATCTGTGCACGGGCACGTGCACTGCTTCGAAAAAGACGCTCTGCTCACAGAAACTGGCGTGTTATAGCACTTTCTGAAACCTGGAGCGATGAGCCCACTGTGTCATCATTAGCAAGCGGCTTCATTGCAGATGCGGAGGCGTGGGCACAATGAAGAGCACGGCGATGTGCAACTTCAACGTAGGCCGCATCCCACTTCGCCGGCCGCCAGACACAGCACACACACAGGCAACACAGACAAGCAGCGGAATCGGCGAGGTCTGTGTTGCGCACATCAATTACAATAACAAAGACATTCCTCTCGCCGCCACCTACCTGAGAACTGTCAAGAACCCCTTCCACACATGCACGCAGGTTCGTGGAACGTGCGTGCGTTATCCATCATAACGTAAGCACTACATATCAGTTTGCGTAATCTGGTATTGTTAATACCCATGTTGCTGTTGGCATCGTTACGCGAATGTAAACAACTGGTTATATAACACATGTGCGACTATTCAATGTATGTGTGTGCGTATAGCATTTGCACATATTCATATTTGAAGAAAATCAGCGCACAGAAAAACGAAGACTAAGAAGAGATGAAACTCACAACTGAAAGTTTATTCAGAGCAACAAGAGCTTGAAAGGGGAAAACCGCGCATGGACAAGTGAGGTATGAAGTGATTAAGTGATACGCTCATCAATAAAAGTAAACTCTTTCTTGTGCAACGTCACCGAGGTATCGCTTACGCAGTCATCAAGTGACTTGTTTAAATGATAGGCTTCAGAAACTTCACGTGTGAATTGGTCGTGGTGCTTAAAAATAATAACTGTATTTGACAGAACAGGCGTGCACCCACACGTGGAGCAGTGCGGAGCCAAATGGGAAAGCGAGCCGTTGTGGTCCAAGCCTCAGAATCACCGACGCTTCCAGAATTTCACGTGCCCCTTTGCCTCTTGCGCGCCCCAGAACCTTCGTTTCTTCAAAAAAGGGCCGCCAGTGCACCATGAGCGTGGCACGTAAGTCATGCTGTATATGACATGCGTGTCATGATTTTCATGTTAACTCCTTTTATATATATTCGTCACACAGTCACGTCGCGAGATACCAATTTTGGTGTATATCACGCTAGCGAAACGGCCGCCTGCGCACCATGAGCGTGGCACGTAAGTCATGCTGTGCATGACATGCGTGTCAGGATTTTCATGTTCCACTGTTATTTGTGTTCCTCGCGCAGTCACGTCGAGCGATACCAATTTTGGTGTATATCAAGCTAGCGAAACGGCCGCCTGCGCACCATGAGCGTGGCACGTAAGTCATGCTGTGCATGACATGCGTGTCAGGATTTTCATGTTACCACCTGTTATTTGTGTTCCTCGCGCAGTCACGTCGAGCGATACCAATTTTGGTGTATATCAAGCTAGTGAAACGGCCGCGAGCGCACCATGAGCGTGGAATGTAAATCATGCTGTACATGACACACGTGTCATGATTTGCACGTTAGGACCTGTCACTTATGTTCTTCATACACTCTTGTCACGCCATAGCAATTTTGGTATATATCAAACTAATGAATCGGCCGCAAGAGCACCAGAGCAGTGGCATATAAATCATGTCGTTCATGACATCGATGTCATCATTATCATGTTATGACCTGTCATTTATGTTCGTCATAAAGTCACGTTACGCCATACCAATTTTGGTGTGCATCCTATTAACGAAACGGCAAGGAGAGCACAAAGTCGTAGGCGGCTAGATAGATAGATAGATAGATAGATAGATAGATAGATAGATAGATAGATAGATAGATAGATAGATAGATAGATAGATAGATAGATAGATAGATAGATAGATAGATAGATAGATAGATAGATAGATAGATAGATAGATAGATAGATAGATAGATAGATAGATAGATACGCTCAAACTCGCAGAAGTTCGCTAAGAAATGCTCCGCATTTAAAAATGCCTCGGTACCAATGTAGCGCGGTACCAACTAGCCCCCCAACGCACTTTGAGTTCTTTCAATGAGTATCTTCATTGAGTATTAATTAGTTATTAACGCGATAGCGTCAAAGAGCAGGTTTCGTAGAAATTCCGGCGTCGGCGTCGTTGTTTGTGAGCGAAAAATCAAAGTTGTCCGTGACCGAAAAATCGAGAAAGATGCAAACAATTAAAATATTCTGTTCGAGTGAGAACCGAACCCAGGCCTTCAGCGTGTCAAGCAAGTTTTCTACCACAGAACCACGTCATTGCTTGAAACTGCTTGTGAAAAAAATCCGGCAGATCCCACGCACTGTGGGAATCGATGTGATGCGAAGCAGCCAGCAAAGAGCTGCATACATCGCTTTGTTTATTTTTGAGCCAAATGAAATCATTCATGCCATGGCATCTTGTTCACCATGTATCGCATGTTTGCCATGCACGCGTGCATGCACAACGTGGTATATACCGTGCCAATGAAACGTATATTCTGGTATATACACGGCATGACTGGTCATTTATGTTCATCACGCACTCCTGTCATGCCATACCAATTTTGGTATATATCCAGTTATCTAAACGGTCGGAAGCGCATGAACAGCGTAATGTAAATTATACCGTACATGACATGCATAACATAATTCGCATGTTAACTGTCATTTATGTTCGTCATACAGTCACAGCGCCAAATACCAATTTTGGTGTATATCAAACGAGCGAAATGGCCGCGAGTCCACCTTGAGCGTGGCATGTACATCATGCCACACATGACATGCATGTCATGGTTTTCATGTTACCACCTGTCATTTATGTTCGCCATACATTCGCGTCACGCAATGCCAATTTTGGTATATATCAAGCTAGCGAAACGGCTGCGATCGGACAATGAGCGCGGCATGTAAATCATGCCGTAAATGATATAGATATCATAATTTCCAAGTTACCACCTGTCATATATGTTTGTCATACAGTCACGTTGCGCAATACCAATTTTGGTGTATATCAAGCGAGCGAAACGGTCGCGAGCGCATCATGAGCGTGGCATGTAAATCATGTCGCATATGACTTGCCTGTCACGATTTTCATGTTACCACCTCTCATTTACGTTCGTCATACAGGCGCGTCGCGCAATACCAATTTTGGCGTATATCAAGCTAGTGAAACGTCCGCGAATGCACCATGAGCGTGGAATGTAAATCATGAGATGCATGACATGGTTTTCATGTTAGCACTTGTTATTCATGTTCTTGATACAGTCACATCGCGCAATACCAATTTTGGTGTATATCAACCTAGCGAAACGGCCGCGAGTGCGTCATGAGCGTGGCATGTAAATTATGTAGTGCATGACACGCGTGTCATGATTTTCATGTTACCACCTCTAATCTACGTTCGTCATAGAGTCGAGTCACGCAATACCAATTTTGTTGTATATCAAGCCCGCGAAACGGCCACGAATGCACCATGAGCGTGGCATGTAAATCATGACATACATGACATGCATGTCATGGTTTTCATGTTACGATCTGTTATTCATGTTCTTCATACAGTCACATCGCGCAATACCAATTTTCGTTTATATCAACCTAGCGAAACGGCCGCGAGTGCGTCATGAGCGTAGCATGTAAATCATGACGTGCACGACACGCGTGTCATGATTTTCATGTTACTACGTGTCAGATACGTTCGTCATGTCGAAATGTCTCGTCATACCAGTTTTCGTATATATCCATTCATTCAAACGGCCGCGAGCGCCCCGAGACCATGTCATGTAAATCATGCCGCACATGACATGCGTGTCATGATTTGCACGTTAGGACCTGTCATTATGTTCGCCATGAACTCTTGTCACGTCATCCCAGTTTTGGTATATATGAAATTAACGGGATGGCCGCAAGAGCCCCAAGGCCGTGGAATGTAAATCATGCTGTTCATGACATGCATGTCATGATTTTCATGTTATGACCTGTCATTTACGTTCGTAATACGGTCATGTTATGCCATACCAATTTTGGTATACATCCGATTAACGAAACGGCCAGGAGAGCACAAAGTCGTAGGCGGATAGATAGATAGATAGATAGATAGATAGATAGATAGATAGATAGATAGATAGATAGATAGATAGATAGATAGATAGATAGATAGATAGATAGATAGATAGATAGATAGATAGATAGATAGATAGATAGATAGATACGCTCAAACTCACAGAAGTTCGCTAAGAAATGCTTCGCATTTAAAAATACCATATAAAGATCATGTAGTCTCCTTAACGCATCTAACATTGCGTGGCAGAAGCGTATAGAATCACGCCAGGCGTCAAAACATATGAATTGCCCAACGAGTGGTTGTTTCAAAGGCCCGCCCATTACAAAGCACTCAGGCATATTTAATTATCATCATCAGCAAAAGCATCAACAAAGTGAGCAGCTTGGTAGGTTCGCGTGTTGCCTCACGAACGCGTAGTGGGCCCTTCGCTGATTCGCAAAAGGAAGAATTACGGCGTAGTGGGCACTGCGCGACTGTACTTGCAGTATACCTTCTATAGGTATTTTGAAACGATCAGTGTTACGCGCACAGACGTTCGTTTCCTTGCGGCACAGTTGAGGCATGCACAGAGAAACGAAGCCAGGCTAGCAGTTGAGAAGGCAATGCTCACGAGACCCAATAACGCTATTGCGTTCTACTCTTGAAGGCGAAGCTCAAGCGTCCTCCAAGCTTTTGTTTACTTTCCAACGATAGGAGTTATTTTCAGTTTAACAATATATCGTGTCACTAACCTCTTGGCGAATTATGCTACCACAAATTCGTATTTTGTCGAATCTTCTCTGGTGCGCGTCATTTGCTTCACAGTGAGTGAAACCAACAATCAGTACGATATGGCACGAGCCATCAACAAGAGCGAAGAAGTAGTTCAACAACTGAGCCAAATAATTGGCAAAATTGTACAGTCACGACAGATTTTGATAAAGTTACCATGTCCGAACTATCCCACGTGATTAAGCAGTTACCCTTTTCAGCTCCAGGCCCCGATGGAGTTACAGTGCAAATGATCCAAATCTTATTCAAGTTATCTCCTAGTGAAATTCTTAATGTTATAAATTATTCTTTAAATTATGCCTGGATCCCTTATGATTGGAAACTAGCGAAGAGAATTCCGATACCTAAGAAACAGGGATCAGGTTTAGACATAGAAAATATTAGACCAATATCATTGACTTCAAACATGGTAAAACTCATAAAGAGGGTCCTGCATGGCAGAATAACTATTTGGATGGAAAATAAGTCAATATTAAAACCTCAGCAAATTGGCTTTAGATCCGATTGTTCAATCTGGTGTGCACATGCAGACTTAGAGAGCCGTATACAACTTGCTAGAAAACGTAGACAATATGCCGCACTAGTGACACTCGACATTGCTAAATCATACGACTGCGTTGAGCATTCCATTTTACTTAACAGACTACAGGTCTTAAATTTTCCACAATATATGACGGCGTGGGTAGGAGAATTTTTAAAATCACGGGAATTTTATTGTGTCAAGGATGGGTGCTCTTCATCTAAATACAAACAGAGTCGCGGAGTTCCCCAAGGAGCGGTTCTATCTCCACTTTTATTTAATATACGAATGAGTTCAATTCCAACCTGTCAGAATATCTATGTCTATGTGTATGCAGACGATATAGCATTTTTTGCAGCCGACAGTGATATTTATGTTCTACAGCAAAAATTGCAAATCTACATGAACATGTTGGAATATGGCTTCGGTCGATATCAATGGCATTAAATGTAAACAAGAGTGCTCTCCTGGTGTTTCCTATAGCAGGTTCGATTTCACTCTCTATTGCATATAAACAGGAACCTATTCCGCAAGTAGACTCTCTAAAATATTTGGGTGTTTTATACAACGAAAAACTTAACTGGAGTCCACATATCGAGTACATTGCAGCTAAGGCGCAACGGGCTTTGGGCTTATTGCGCAGAATGAGCAATCGCAAATTTGGTGTACGTAGGGACACAATGATAATGGTATATAAGATGTATATGCGTCCAATATTAGAATTTGGATGTGTGTTGTTCTCGGGTGGACCAGCTTACAAAATTAAGCCGTTGATTATCTTGGAGCGGGAAGCTCTGCGCTTGTGCATGGGGCTTCCTAGGTTTGCAGCAGTTACTGTTATGTATCAGGAAGCGCGTCTGCCTTCATTGCTCTGTCGATTCCGTGTTTTAACAGTACAGACATTTCTAAAATTTTATAGCTTGCCGGTAAGAAGAGCGGAATATGTTTTTATCAGTGACCCAGATTCCTTCTTTCTCGCTCATTGGCCACGATATCACACACCACAGATAATCTTCGTACAAAGGAAACTGGAAATTATAAATGTCAACATCAGAGAGATAATTGTAACCAATAGCTCAAATCAGGTTCTTATGATAGATTACGAAGAGATTTTTCCTCCAAAATCAAAATTTCAATCCCAAAAATTCTTAGAGAACAGGTTAGAGGATTTTCTGATACATGCACAAGCACGAAACGTAATAGCCACTGATGCTTCCGTGAACGAAGAACGGGCAGGCGTAGGAATTGTCTCCCAGTCGCTGGGCTGGTCATTCGCTGTCAGGTTACCCGATTTTACTCCGGTTTTCGAAGCTGAACTCATGGCCGTCATAATGGCACTGCGAGAACTCCCGACAGACGAGATGAGGGCGATAATAATAACTGATTCGCTATCCGTATGCACAGCACTTACAGCTTCACATAACTCTCGTGCCCTCAAGACATTTCGATCTTTAGTTCCGTCTCAACTGAAGCACCTAAAACTAGTGTGGGTCCCAGGTCACTGTGGCTTAAAATTAAATGAAATGGCTGATGCTTTAGCGCGCGCATCGCTAGATCTCCCAATATCCAGGTTCTTCCAGTGGTAGAATATTTCATCGCAATCAGATACAGAAAATTGGCAATTCACACTAATAGGATGGAACAATAACAACGTGGACGGAATACAAACATCTCACTTCCCATGGAAATCTCATTGGAGCCAATCTAGACAATCTGAAGTTACGATCACCAGATTTCGATGCCGTGTCCCCCCATGAAATCTATACTTACACAGAGCTGGTCTGACGATATCGCCCCTATGTCAATTCTGCGGAGAATGAGAAAATATTGCGCATTTCTTTTTGTCATGCCGCAGATATTCAATTATTAGATCACAACTGCTCATTACTCCGCTGTTGAAAATAGGCTTAAACTAAACTGAAGAAATTATACTAAGCTTCGGAGTCTCAGGGTTGGGATACTGCCATAGGGATGCCTTCAATGCCGTGTGTAATTTCATGCAAACCACTAAACGTGTACCATTTTAATCTTCCTTCAAAAACGCTCTTTATTAAAATGCGGTTCAATATATGTAATCTCACCAAATTGTTCTGATCAGGTTAATACGGCTGTCTGAAATACGAGCGCAATAGCATAATTTTTGAAGTATTAATTTGATGTCTTATTTATTATTACCATTTCTACTCTTAATTTTTTTTAACCATTTTACATTCTTCGAATAAGATTTTAAGCTTCAACTACATATTCTTGGCCCATCCCCCAGAGTGGGTACGTGCCATAGAAAAGAAGGCAAAACAAAGAAACAAACAAACAAACAAACAAAACAAACAAAAATGCTGTGGACGGGGCAGGGTAGAGAAGGAAGAGGAAGACGAGGTGGTTGGCCTTTGGAACGTCAAAAGAAGACGTGCGTGCCTTCTGTTCGAGGTGGTCCCAAGGCAGTTGGGTTCCGGACCCGAGCCAGCAGACTCGATGGCAACCTCTTCAACCCGCAAGGACGACGCCTGCTGTACCACTTGGCTGTGGTAATGGTCTCCCGGGTGAACTTGGCAAGCTCTCCATTTACCCGTTGACCGAGTCTCCAGGAAGAACCGGCCCTCTTCGCTCCTGCCCTACCGACGCCTACATCTCCGACGTCTCGCCGCAGCATCGCCACAGCACCCCGACGTCTCCCTCTGCCAGAACCGTGAGAGGAACTCTGCTAATTTTGCGGGTCTTTAAGTTTTGTAAATTTGGACTCCTATTTATTCTTTTTGTGTAGATACCGTTTTTTTCCCTTTCTTCATTGTACTTTCTTTAACTTATTTTTAGAAATAATGAAGGAATGTTTTTCCACCACACGGTTTCGTTGACTGTGTCATTGAAACAATTATTTCAGTGACAGTTCTTAACATTTGAACCTAACACACCACAGTTACCAAGCTGCGTAGTAAATGCAAGTGATGTTTGCCAATTTAAAAATTGTTAGACATGAATTTAAATGATTGCGCTGCCACTTGACATACCTGTTTGCCTGGTTTTTGCATTTATTTCTACCCTCCCTGTAAGGACCCTCAACAGAGGGTTGACAGTATTAATAAATAAATAAATAAATAAATAAATAAATAAATAAATAAATAAATAAATAAATAAATAAATAACCAGGAGATGCTAGGTTGTTTCAGGTTGCTGTTGTTCATAGTCTTTAGGTTGGTGATACTAAGTATTTTCTAGCTGGCTTCTAGATTGTTTCTAGGCTTTAGCTAGGTGATCCTAGGTTACTTTCTAGATTGCTTCTAGGTTGTTTGTAGGCTTTAGCTAGGTTATGATAGGTTGTTTCTATGAAGGAAGGCAATTTTGAGGGCTCGTTTCTTTCGCTTCGGGCGCTTAATCGGGCGCGTAAACCGAATTTTGCAGGATCAGTTCCTGTCGGCGACAAGTTGTCTTTTCGTCCGCTCTGCTTTATTGAAACTTGTATCACAATTACTACAATACACCTAAAACAGTGCAATAAACGTCCGCTATACTTTCCTTGGCTTTAATATCTGCTGGTTTTCATTCACTTTGTTTCTAGGTTACTTCTATGTTGTTTCCAGGCTTTAGCTAGGTCAGGTTAGGTTGTTTTTGGGTAGTTGCCAGGCTTTTAGCTGGGTGATGCTAGGTTGCTTCTATGCAGCTGCTAGGCTCTTAGCTATGTTGTTTTCTAGGTTGCTTCCAGGTCGTTGTTGGGCTTTAGCTAGTTTCACGTTGTTTCCAGGTTATTGGCTGTTTTGTAAGACTTCAGAATCGTCCAGCTGCGCTACTTCAAGCCTCGCGCGACTTAGTTCAAGCTTCGCCTTTCTCTCTCTCTCTCTCTCTCTTTCTATCGCTTTATCTCTCTCTCTATCTTTCACGTGTGTCACGTGCTGCACTTCGGCAAGCGGAGTTTTCGCTTAACTGTACTCGGTAGTGGGCGCATGAGCAATTCCTGTAGCGCATACCCACCCGAGCAGGTTTGCACGACGGAGCACAACTTACCGATGGTTTAAACAGCTTCACACTAAAGAGAACGAAGAGAACGCGCCCCGGTTCATGATGATGATAGCTTTTTGTACACATTGTAGACACCAAATTTTTTACGGCCGCCTTAAACAGCTTCAATGGTAAAATTTCTTGACGAGCCGGGATTCGAACCCGCGTACACACGATCCGAAGGCGAGCATCTAAACAACTCGGCTATCCAGGCACGCTAGAGGAGCAGAGCATAGCCTTGTATAGTATAGTAGAACCTCGGTGATACGAATCTCGCGGGGTTGCCAAAAATATTCGTATCATCTGAAATTCGTATAACCAGAAAACACGGAAAATTAGTTTGCGATAAAAGAAAGTTGGCATACGTTTTGATTTAGTGTTTCTCAGGGCCGCAGCGACGTCATGAACAGCTCTGAATGATTGCTAGTAATGTTTTTAGACGTCAACGATCATACTTGTCCTCGTAAATATACGGTGCATGCGAGCGTGCGTAATTAATGAACTAGATGTGTTGTGCTCCGTGGCCGCTAATACCCCCTTCCTAATCTTACTACGCTTTTTTGTCTCTCCCATCTTTCCACTCCCCTTCCCTTTCCCCCGGTGTAGGGTAGCCAACCGGACTGCTGTCTGGTTAACCTCCCTGCCTTCCCCTTTTGCGTTCCTTCCTTTTTTGCATGACGCCAGAGTACTGCGGCGAAAGTGACTTAAGAAGCGCTTCGCACACGATAGATGGCCAAGCTCCTTCGACAAGACCGTCCGCTTTGTCTCTTGGGGTCTTCGTCCACCTTTATTGCAACTTCATGACGAACCAGCAGCCCAAGTTTCAGTCTTGTTTCATAGAACGTTTGATTGCGGGGACATGGCTTGCATCGACGTGGCAGGCACGTGTTAACACAGTAGAAAGACGTTGCTGCCTCGAGCACAGGAACACGCGTCAACGAGTCGGGAAAAAAAAGGCGCGACGTCAACGTCGTTCTTAAGCTAAACGCGAAGGCGCCTAAAGGGCTCCAAGATTCATGCGCACTATCTCGGAGGCAACGACGCACCGCTGATGGTTGCGCAGCGCGTATGCCCGCTCCAGCGTGTGACTGCCGGGTCTTCCGCGACAGCGCGGACAGCACCTGTTCGTACCTGTGCGCTGGCGTACGTTCGTATCAAACGTCGCGGGTGCAAATCGGTTCGAAACAACCGTACTCCATACATTCCCAGCTAATGGCCTTGGCCGGGACCACAGAAAAATTCGTATCACCCTGAAATTCTTACGAGCCGTGATCGTATCACCAAGGTTTTACTGTATAGTACAGCAAGGGGGAGGGAAAGGGGAAGTGAGGGTTAGGAGGAGAAATGTGATGGTGAGGAAGGAAAAGGAACAGGGGGAGAGTAAAGCGTAGCATAGAAAGAAAGGTAGAGAAAGAGACAGAGATAAAGAAATGAGAAAAAACAGAAAGTGACAGAAAGAGAGAGAAAGGTATAGACAGCAAGGGAGAGAGATAGAAGGAAAGAGGAAGAAGAGAAACAAAAAAGAGAAGGGAACAAGAGAAGAAAGAAAGAGCGAGAAAAGAATATGGACAGAGAAAGGAAAACAAAGAATTAGACAGAGACAAAAAAAAAGAGAAGAAAAATAGAGAAGGCAGGAAAGGAAGGAAAGATGTGAAGAAAGAAAGAGAAAAAATAAAGAGAAACAAAGAAGGCCACCAAGCTCCTTCAGGATTGGGCACAACAGCGCGAAGCTGCCACAGTTTTCATGTTCTCAGGGAACCATTTCATCTGATAATCCCCTCGGAGGGTTTCGAATTACTGAATCTGAGCATAGTTTAGAAGCATGCTGAGAACCTGTAAACATCTGTTATCGTTTAAAACATGAGAAAAGCATTTGTAAATAGGGGCAATATGACGGCTTACACGAGGGCTTGGTTACCGGTTTCATATTTTTCGACATAAAGTTCGCTAACATGATTACGAAAGTATTGCCGTGGCTTACATAAAAAGAACAACACGTTGCAGTTTAGATGGCTACAGCAAGAATGTTTTAATGCTGTGCACGAAACAAAAGCTTGGAGGACGATTGCGCTTCGCCTTCAACAGTAGAACGGGATAGCGTAATCGGCCCCTGTGCGCATCACCTTCTCAATTGCCAACCTATAGCTTCGGTTCTCGGTGGGTGACTCAACCGAGCCGCATGGAAACGAACGTCTGTGCGCTAATATTGGCCGTTTCAAACTATCCTAGAATGCCTACTGCAAGTACAGTTTCGAAGTATCCACTATGCCATAATTTTTCCTTTTGCGAATCACCGATCGGGCCCACTACGCGTCCGTAAGGCAGCACGTGCACCTGCGAAGCTGATCATTTTGTTGATGCTTTTGCTGATGATGATGGTTGAATATGTGTGGACGCTTTGTAATGGCTGGGCCTTTAGAACACCCTCTCGTTGTGCAGTTCACATGTTTTGACGCCTGGCGCAATTATAAACTTACAATTGCAGTAAGGAGACTCCTTGCACAACACTCATTCATACAGAGTTTTTTTTTTTTCCCACAGCCATTACAAGTAATGGCATAGCTCTGTAGTAGAACACCAGCTTGCCACGAGATGGCATGTGTTTGAATCTCACTCTAACCTAAGGTTTTCAATTATTTATTTCATTTGCGTCTTTCTCGATTTTTCGCTCACGAGCTCATTGTTGTGTTTCGGTTTCGGTTCTGTATTGCACTGTACGAATGCCATGGGGCGCCGCTCTGGCATTCCTGTTTTACCCAGGCGACGTGTAAATAAAAGTGTTGAGAGTACTCGTTGAGTGCGGACGTTTTTCTGCTTCAGCGCTTCGCGCCAAACCGCGTGTTCGGGCTGGCTGTATCGCCGCCGGTCGCGTTGGTCACCGCCGGTCTTCGCCTGCTGCTGCGCCGGGACTACCAGCCCGCAACACAGCACTCATGTTTCCCGACGTATTGCCAGATGGCGTCCACATCTCACGCAGCGCCTCTTCTATCGTCTTTAGACGACATTTGCAGCGAAGCACGCAGATACGCAGCGAAGCACGCAGATACGCAGCCATTATCATCATCATAACTGACGTTTGATGATGATAATGATACTCGTACTTAGAGACAGCACCTTACCGCTCTGTTCTTTTTTTCTTTGTTTCCGGTTGTACATCACATAAATGGGGACAACAGAATTATGTTACCGCTCTGTCTTAGCAGTTGGATGTTGTGCATAGTCAAAAGTTTAACAGTGGAGCTATTTACGCCGAGCGTCAGTCTGTAATCTGTGAACATAAATTATCATCATCACGAACAGCCACGCGCTCTTTCTTAGTCTTCTGCTTCGCTCCCAGAACACGTGCGCCGATTTGTGCGGCGCATGGTTCTCATAACTCTGATGCCTGAGAGAACGAGTACAGAAATAAATAAATAAATGAATAAATAAAGAGAACCATAGAAATTCTTGCGAAGAAATTTGTGGACGAGGCGGGTTTGAAGTTGCGTGCCCACGATTTGAAGGCGAGTATTGTAGCCACTCGGCTATCCAGGCATGCTAGAAGAGCATAACATAGCCTTGTATAGTATAGCATAGTAAGGGTGTGGGAAAGGGAAGTCAGTGGGGGAGGAAGGAAGGAGAAGAGAGAGTAAAGCATATCATAGAAAATGTAGAGAAATAAAGAGAAAGGAAGAAAGATAGAGAGAGAATCAGATAAAGAGAAATAAATAAATGAATAAATAAATGAATAAGTAAATAAATAAATAGAGAAAAAAAGACAGAAAGAAAGAGGAAGCGAGAAAGAGAGAGCGAGAAGAAAGAAAGAGAACAAATACAAAGAAACTTACAAATAGAGACAAAGAAATAGAGAAAGAAAGAAGTTGAAAAAAGAGAGACAAGAAAAGAGTTAGAAAAACAGAAAGAAAGAGAGAGAGGCAGAAAGAAAGAGGAAATAAACATAAACAAGGAATGCCGCCCAGCTCCGCTGCTCCTTCAGGCTTGGCACCGCTAGGGCGAAGCGGTCTAAAGTTTTTTTCAAAGCAAGATTTTAATTTTATCATTAAGATAAAACCTATATTTATCAATGGCCGTCGCGGCAAAATGCGTGTCCACCCTTGTGATATTTCTGGATTTACGCCACTGGTTTTTTGTGCCATCCTTTAAAGCATTCGTTTGCCGTAGGAAGAGCATGCAGGATATCAAGCCGCTGCTTGCGTATTGCGTTCTCGTATTATTTAAAGCGTATTTTCTCCGCTCGGCTTTCCCTTACTGTGTACCCAGCATTTTTCGCTCACGGGCAACGCCGATTTTTCGCTTACGGCCACACACCGACGCCGACACGAGAATTTCTGCTAAACGAGCTCTTTAACGCTATCGCGTTAAACCTTTCCTGTCCAAAATAACAGGATGATAGGCTAGTTGGTATGCATAACTCAGAACAGTAGCGCAAAGAATCACATGCGGCGACAGGCCAAGACGGGGCACAGCGCTGTCTTCCGTCTTGACCTGTCGCCATCCGTGTGATTCTTTGCGCTACTTTTCTGAGACTTTCCCTTCCGCGGGAAACCAGGCCATTTTTGGGTAGTCTAGCAAACAATTTTCATACTGCCAATATCAAAATTGACACTATAATATATGGTACGAATTTGCAGAACAATCAATTCGATTTGTAATGGTAATAAATTTCAAGCTAAAATTACTAAATGTGCGAAAGAATTTAATGGGAATTTTTAACAAAAACGAGAACACTCTATAGATACATCAATGCTGCTTTGCACCAAGCAAACAAAAAAAATTTCAAAATATCGGCGGATACCTCTTGATGTTCCGCGGCTTTTCGACACACTTTCGCTGTCTCTGCTGATGTCCGATGAGTCAAATCATCTGCGATTATTCGCTGCTGTCATCATGAAAAACTTTTGAATATGACTCGTCGGAATCCGCCGGAGTTTGCCGTTTCCGAGACCAGGTGCGCGCGATGTCGACGCCATCTCTGAAGCTACGAGCGTTCGGCCCTCTCGACTTAAAACGTAGGGTGCCTTGATGCGCGTTTTGTCCGGGGGGCGCACACATCGAGGCACACCACTTAAAAGGTACTTCAAAGCTCCCTCTGCGGCGGAAAAGGTAAACGTGAAAGCGAAACCATGGAGGCCATGGCGAAACTAAAAAATTAGTTCCTGTTTTATACCATGGATCATGTTACCTGTCCGTAAGCACTTCTAACGCGGCCAAATTTGAAGTTGAAAACCATCGACAGCGGTCTATCGATGGTATTGGCGCGGACAGAAAGTTAAAACAGCCCTCCTCGCGATCCATATGCTAGCGGCTCCAACCGCAGATGTCTGCCGTGGGTACCTCTAGTATATTCTCAAAATCCTTTGCCGTTTTTGAGCACATACGTTCTTCCTCAACGAATGGGAAAGTACTGCACCATTTTTGGTATTTTCACCCCGAGTACACTTCGTGCTCAGCCTCTAAGTTTATGTGCTGGCCAATGACAGACCCCTACGGCGAGCACTCCCAATACCTGGTACAGTACCATGAAGCTGACATGCTTTGCAGATCACGTCTTATCTCAAAAAGGAAGACAACTTATTCCGTAGCCCTTCATACTTTAGTATTATATGCGCGGAAATAGCCAAGCGCTTCTCTGAACCTTACGATATGTATTTCTTTTATTGGCTAAGGACTCATACGGTCGAGGTAACTTTTTTTTTTCATTTTGCACATTGTATAACCGACGTCGTAGTCAGCGTGCTGTAGTATTAGATGTACGAAATTGTGCCGCGACGTCGAGCGAAATGTGAGAGCAGGTTGGCTCGTTGTTCCATATCCGAAAACATGAAAAGAAATAGTGTACTGTCTTTCGTAGGCACAATCCTGTTCAAAGCATCAGTTTCCAGTTTCAAATTCAGGCGCCATTTCTGTTATCTTGAACAGAATGTTAGAATACGAGGTTCCACGTACCGGAAACGGGACGACATTATGAGACGTGTCTTACGTGGTGTGGGATTCTGGGTTACCTTTAATGTCATGGGCTATTGAGCCCAAAGCCTAATATTAGTTTTCTTCCGCCAGAAGCCCGGAGCCGTCGGTGTGATCACCCACTAGTACAAATAATTGACAGGACACGCCCGCTCAACTTTCGCGTTTGTTTAGGCATCTAAGGCTTTCGCCTTAAAAGGCGTGTCGATTAACACGGATAGTGTAACACCAGAAGCGAG